>NW_015971547.1:0-27905 GCF_000182565.1 Spizellomyces punctatus DAOM BR117
TTCAGAAATGGACACGGTTGTTCGTGCTTCTCCATTTACCATCATCTTTTCAACAGCGCGATGACGTGCTGACGGCGCATACAGCAGAGTGACGCCGGTGCAAGTCATTACAATGGAAGTGACCTTGGCAAAAGTCTCGTGGATGTAGATAAAAATAAACACCATCGGACACCTGGAGTGCACTTGTCTATTCTATGGCTGAGCTAATCGGCGCATGGATAGACCGCTGAAGGTTGGATCGTATCAGCGCTTGTAGGAGTAACTGGCATGTTACCGTAAAACAGGACATGGTTTTCGGACATTTGATAAGCCATTCAACATTTCTCCCCCAAACGAAGCCAATGCCAGCGGCCATCAAGATGGAAGGAAAATGGCACTATTTGTGATTCAATTACAGGGCAAGGGACTCTTTCGGCCTTTGTCTGCTTATGTAAAATTCATTGAGTGAAAGAGCCTAGTTGAGGCGGCCTTTGATTCAACATTGCCCTTGTCGTAAACAAGACCAAGCCTGCAAACGATGGACTCTTCGTCTGCTCATTTTTTAACACCAAATCTGCAGCATGTGCTTGGGAAAGTTGCCTACAGTGTCTGTAGATGGAGAGACGGTTCCCGCTGACTGATGTGGGCAGCTGAAATGGGTAATGAAAAGAAACTCTTGATCACCAGCCTAACATGCAACGTATTCGTCAGGCACTTCAGAAGGCGAGAACAAAAAGTAATCGGTGACCGCCCGTCGCATGATGCAAAAGCGCTAATTATTTATTTCCGTTTGCAGCCCGCAGGCAATGTAAAACCCACTGCTGGTGCGGGCGGGGAACGTTAATGCAGGTCACTGTTGCGATGTGTATACATGCGCAAGGCTACAGCTTGTAAAACTAAGTCTACTATACAAATACATTTACATATCCTAACCCTAAGAAAGCTCCACCGTTCTCTTCGTTGAATAATTACAACAGGGCGATATTGAGGCCGACGCGAGAGGCCCTTTCGAATTTATATGATACCAAGTATTTCTCTGGGAAAAAGGAAAAGTCCAGGGGCCTTTATGGACAACAAAGGCCGGACTACGAGGTGGAAGCGTGATGATGAATTCTGCGAACTAGACGATGATGTCCCGAACCATGACTTGGAGTTTGCGCCAGAACGATATATACAGTACTATCAGCAAAACTTATGTAATATCAGGCAAGTCTCCCGATGCCGAACCGAGAAGAGGACAAAAGCTACACCCTCGCCCCAGTTATATCTATTGGATACTCAAAGCGCAAGAGAGCGTAGTAGCGGCAATCCGATAGCAATCTATTTGACAAATGTGGGTCGAGGATAGCGCCCACAGCGTATTGAGCCTATTGCTGTGCTGACCAAGGTAATTAGGATTTACAAAAGTCCGATGCGCTGCTGGATGAATTGATTAACACCGGAAGTACGAGAAGCACGTTCTGCAACTGTAAGCAGTACTATCGAATTAGGCACTTGTGCTATACGTGCTTACCTCCTTGTGCTCTCTTACCAATAGATGAGATTCGGGCCCTGCGGTCTAATCTTAACTGGTTCAAGTTCTCAACTCGGCACTCAAGGCAAACGGCAGCAGATCCTGCGATTACAGTTGACCCATTGTCATACACAACAATCGCTCCCGCTGGCATCCAACCTGGAGCTTGCGTGCTGCCCGCGATTTCATCATTCGATCGTCCATACATCCATACCAAAGATGGCACCATTCTTGATATGCATTGAACCATAAATTGGAAATAGACCAGCAGTTATGATAGCCACCGATAATGGTGCTCTGCATAGAATAAGAAAGTTAGATGACAGATCCTCATGTACTAAGCCACTCGAAGTGCTTATCAAAGTGTGCTGCACGTCAAAATTCAAGAATTCCACTGACCTTCTTTCGCCCAACCAATCTGCACATTTCAACACTTTACGCAATGTTTACTGAAACGAATTCCAGACCTGTAAGTATGCATCCGATGAGTTAGGTGGATGGGTGGACATATTTCCATGGGCCAGCTGCCATATTCGCTCACACCCGGAATTCTTCTACATATCCAGCATCAGCAAGTCAGAACTTACCATTGGTGTTTCCAACGCTGTGTCGACAGTACGGCCAAGTTGCTATCTTGTTAACCAGGAGCTAGGACCTGTTCTCCGCAAATGCAATCTCCACCCCCCCGTGCCTTGGCTTCTCAAGAGAGCCCCAGTCTTCAGTGCTTGCCTCCAGAGACCTTGGCCGCAATCGTCCTACCGCGAAGCGATCAGCTATGTCCAGACTTTGCAACTATTGCCCGTGTTCGCGCCGTTTGTCGTTCACTGAATGAAAAGCTCCCTTTGTCTCTTCTTGTGGGCGCTTTTGTTCGGTGCATTTCCTATGTTATCTCAGATGCTGGTCGTGAGAAATGGCGTTCGAGCGCTGGCCGTAAAGAGTGGCGCCAGTGGCTGATTTCGCGTGGAATCCCCTTCTCCCAATATGAAGAAGACGTGGACAATGATTCCGAACCGGAAATATATTACGAGGATTGGCCTGAGTCACCAAGGGACGTTATCGAAGAAAAGTTGCGTTGCGCATTTCGAACCGTTCTGGTAGATATCCTTTTCGAGCTGCGTAAGGCGGGTCTGTGGCGGATTCAGTCGTGTACATATGGGGGGTTTTCCGTGAATCCAACCTTTACTCTCAGCGCCGGTGCAGAGAGTGGGTGTCTAGAGCTGGTGAAGGTGCGGAAAATCAATGAATTCGCGCTCATGTTTGCATTTCACCATGAAATTTCGTCATCGCAGAATTTACATCAAGATCTCCTCGATCTCGGCTGCTTTTCCATATATTCGCGCTATAGTGAGTCAGAGAGTAAGGTTCTCCATCTATTAAATGGTCTGTTAAACAATTTATTCACAGATATACGCAGTTACTGTGACTGTTTGAACGCAGCTCTTGGAGCAGGGCATATGGAAATAGCAGAATATTTCTTTCAGCACGTGCAGGAAAACTCTACTCGTACGAAGCGTGAGGATTTTATGTTTTTAAGGACAACTACTGTGCGGCTATGGAGAACGCTGCCCGGTTAGGCTGGCACGACTTTTTGCGCTTCTGTAGCAAGCAGGGCTTCTCCCTTGATGTGTGCAAATTCGACAATGACAAGCATGGTGGTGCATTATATGTCGCCGCTGTTACCGGACGCTACGATACTGTAAAATTTATCTTTGATCAAAACGTATCCGTGGTGGATCCCAATCATGCTTTAGCCGGAGCTGCCGTGGGCCGTTCACTCGAGATTGCGAAATTCGCGATAGAACATGGTGCTCAGGTTGATAGTTTTCTCGACATTGATCATATGTATTGTCGGTCGCCGTTGCAGCTTGCAGCGCGATATAGCCATATTAGGCTTGTTGAGGCTCTGATCGAGAAATGGGGAGCGGACGTGCATCTTGGACCAGGTCCGCCTCTACGTCATATGGAAATGACCAACTGGACGGATCAGGCGCTAGTAGAAGCGGCGATGCATGGGCATGGGGTGGTTACCACTTACCTGCTGGAGAAGGGTGCCGTAGTCAACCGTTCCTATGCAGGACATGTTGCATTTCATACATTCTCATCTGAAAGGGAGCCCAAGCTTACGGCTTTGGCAGGGGCGGCGGAAGCTGGGCATACTGATGTTATACGAATACTTCTTGCAGCTGGGGTGCGCGTCGACGAGTATAATGAATGGGCGCTTCGTGAAGCTGCGCGGTGCGGTCGGGCTGAAGCAGTTTCTATATTGCTGGATGCTGGCGCAGATGTCGAGCCGACAACAATTCCACAGCACAAACCGTTGACTCTTGCATGTACCTCAGCGAACATTGAGGTCGTCTGTAGCATCAGACAGCGGGGTGCAAAAGTGACGTATGCAAGTCTTGGGATGGCGATAAGGGGGGGGAGGGAAGTCGTGGAAGCATTGCTCAACTCTGGTGATCACCCTTTCTTTATGTCTGAATTGTACCGCGAACCTTTGAATGAAGACATTAAGCAAGGCCCTATGTTCCTTATTCCGGAAGGGTACCCTCTTCGCAAAGCTGTGTCCAGTCGTCGGCCAGACCTTTTACCGCTCTTGTTGCATAAATACAAAGCTGATATCTGTTGGAAGGGCCATCGGCGCTGGGTCTTGCTCTGGAGTTAGCGGCCGTGAATGAGGATGAACCAGTGCATGCAGAAAGCATCAAAATTCTTTTAGATACTGGAGTCGATGTCAATAAGAAAACAAAACAAATGACGGCCGCGGAGCTTTAAGAGGATGACCCTAGATTGGCCCAAAATTTACCAAAGGACGTACTTGAACAGCTCTGTCAGCAGATTGCAACAACCTCTCCTAGTTCCTGAAAGTGATCATGTGTCTGGACAGGAGAGTTACTCTAGAATTGCACCTAGTTATATGATAGTACTATGGTAGAGTGATCTACACTATTGAAAGAAGGTAGAAGGATAGAAGGATATTAGTTAACCGAGATCAATGGATCCAGTGCTTCTACACATTCAAAACTAGATATCTACGGAGGATTGCAACTGATAACAATTATACGCTATCCAATGTTCCAATAAGGATAGAACTCCAGTGTGAGAAGTACAGAGGGAAAATGATATTGAGGAGACTGCATCAAAATTGTTTGTGATTTTTAACGGGTAGGTTTGTTCGAATCAGCACCGTCTGGGCATTGCTATGTAAGTCCACCACACCACAAAGAGCTCCAATTTTGGTAGAAACACAAGCTGAGTAAGTTGGAGACTGGTAGTTTTACGATTGCTCTATATGCAATCTTACGTGCAAGTCCATCTTTCCTTTTATGCCAGTGAGTTCATGCTGCACCCAGTCGATTAGACCGAAACGCTGGATGGAACCTCTCAACTAGCATTGAGGTTCTGTCGACCTCGCTAAAGGTCAAGATGCCCCGGTACCCAACAGAGTTCCTTTTCATTCTTTGGGTTACATCATGGGTACTGCATGTAAGCTGCTAGCTGAACAATGTATATGCAAAGACAGCTTTGACATTGTCAGTCACCAGCTTATGCCATTTTACATACCATGCTCCATGTCCGATGATGAGCAGGCTACCAGCCGATCTCAGGTCGTGGACATGCAGGACGTGCGACCGCCTATTTATGTAATTTCCTATTTTTCAATTCTAATTGCTAAAGTGTTCCCCATGAAGCCGGCGGCCCGTAAGCCTTGATGGATTCAGTTCTAAAGACTCCAGCGGAGATTACCGCTTTTCGGAAGCCCCACAATGCCTCTTGCAATTTCAAAGTCGGCATGGAATCTGGGTTCTTATGATTTTCTCTGGAGGCTTTGAACAGTTTTGTCATGGACATTCTGTTCTGTGATCTCTTATTTGATATCTGGGTAACAAACGATCCCACCCTCTCGTTTGCATCGGCATTCAATGCCACCGCGCTGGTTACCGATGAGCTTGGGACATAACCTCCAATTCATCTTGCTTTTTAACTGCCCAGCGTCTCTTCCTATATATCCATCCTTCCTTCTCCAAATGCCTAACCCTAACCATGCCGTCGACAAACCATTGTTCTCCGAATACGTCTCGAGCTTGCTCCGATAATCAAGCTGCTGAATGCTGAGTTGGTTCATCAAATTGTACTGCAGCCCATGGTTGTCCCTGTTTCCGTACTAATAGCTTCACTTTAAAAAAGTATGCGCATTTCGGAACCATGTATGCGAAAAACAGAAGGCGTATCCTCCGTGCCAACTACCAAGTTTCCAATTGCTAGAAAGAGGTCCAGTTCGGAGTAAGGTCCGTGCGCACTTTGGCCTCTTCGCACGGTGGCACAAGGCAACTTCCAGCTGCAATTCTTACTGCTTCAATATCATATCGCCAAAGTTGTTCTTCAACCGAGAACTATCATCCCCTTTGACTGTTGGCGATTGTTTAGCGAGAAGCATAAGAGTGGTTATTTTCCCACCAATCACTATTCATTCTTATTATGCTTCCGATCTATTATGTTCGAAATGGCTCTCTTCACCTCGCTGATGATTTTGTTACCACGGAAGTCGCCTTGGGCGGCACTGAAGCTTCCAGTACTAAACTGATTTGAACCCCAAACCTGGAAGCACCGTCCACGGGACGGGACGTATATGATGTTATGTAAGTTGCCTGAAATGGCATCTACTGCTGTCAAAGTTATACATACATAATAGGTCAGTCCTACGTCCAACGCGGAATCGGGAATTAGCATGCGGACTTTAACAATCGGACGATGCGCCCCACTCTCTCGCTGGGTGTGCTTTTCCAGCTCCTCCGGAACCGTGACTAGACCTGTTCTGACCTCGTAGCAGTATCACGCTGATTGTAAACTGAGTCTTCTGGCCAGACAGTCTCCTCTCACCTCAGAACATTACCAATATCCGGAATGGACTTCTGCAGACTTATTTATGCTGATGCAGCATCGTCTTAGCAACATGAAGAGTGTATCGTTGGATTCCACGCCCAACACCATTGCGAAGACTCGGAGACTTTACGAGATAGCATTCACGGTCCAAGCGAAATTGATAAGAGCATCTTTGACAGTCAACCCTGCTTTGATTGGCTTCAGGTGGTGCAGCCGGCCCGTTCTCCAACACGTTTCTTTATGCAATGTCATTCCAGAAAAGCCAATGAGCATTCTTAGGGCTTTATCTTCCTGGGTTTGTGCGGCTACAACAAGCTCCCGCATTCAAAACCATACTTTGGTGAAAATGCGCGGGAGTCTAAGTGGCAGCTGCAGACGTTCCTTGGGTTGATGCTTCTTATAGCCTGTATCTCTTTCTATCTTTAGAAAATGATTTTTGGTTTCCGCTTTATCCTCTTCGACGCAGGAGGCGTGACATTTATCCTTCTGATTCTACATGAAGACCCCGTCAAAATCCGTATTTTAATTGCTCAACTTTTACGTCTGTAACTACTGCCGATTGGTACTAGCCCCCATTTATGCCCGCTAAGAATTAATCCAAAATGTTTTTTGCCCCTTCACCTGCCCTGCTCACCGATGCGTCCCCACAACTTCTTGAGTACGTCGTCTAGTAATCATTCCCCACCAAAAGCTCGGACGATGTCATTTGCAACCCTTTGGCAACCGGTCCCTCCTTTGCCAGATTGCCGTGGCATGTATCCAGGACCAACGCCAGAATGTCCGCCCAGGCGGAATGGACTGCATGCCACAGCCCCGACGTTGTTTTGCGAAAAATGGACGGGATGGTTTGCTGCGACGGCATCAGGAGCGATCCGTCGCAAAACTGGAACGGACGATCAGAACCTTCCAGCAATGCTTCCACTGCCGGTGTTCCGTGTGATTTGGCTTCTTGAAGTGCTTCAAAGGCAAGGGTTTTCCAATGTCTCATCAGACGGATCGCTTCGGGGTTACTCGAAGAGCATGCCAAGTGGATGGCTGTCTGCTCTGGACGAATAGTCAGGCTCAGAATTATGAATGCACCAGCGGCGAGCAGGATGTGCATAACCTCCATGTGTCCACCTTTTCCGGCCCCTGAGATGGCAGGTTCTTCTTCGCTCGCGAGCGCAGAGTATCCTTCGCACGAACCGTCGACATTGGCACCTATTTCAAGAAAGTAACTCTCGATTGCTGCCTGCCCATGCAAAGCTGCTTCAACTAAAGAAGAATCGCATATAAGCGGGAGATGTACAAGACTTTTATAGAGGATTGTACTCTGTTACCTAACGCCTGAAGAAGAAGAAGGGATCCACTTGGGCGCCGACATGCTCCATCGCCAAATCTGCAATCTGGATGGACCTCCCAGGGTACCTCTGTCTAAGCGCATGACATGGATTCGAAAACATGTTTTGGTCCTAGATGAAGCGTACCACATCCATGCGCCCGGGCGAGCAGCGGCGTACAAAGGCCCCGTCTTGTCTGTCATCGTGGCCCACGGGAAATTGAGGGGAAGGTTGAGTCCGCGGCAGAATCCAAGAAATGTATGTCAACTGACATGGGCAGCAATCTGAACAGTTGCACCGAGGTTTGCGGTCCGTTCGTTGATACCGGCATGAAAACACTACAACTCATGTAATCGAGAAAATAACTGATATTTCCATATGCTTCGCTTCACGACCTTTGTTGAGCGAGTTGAGGTATTATTCAGAGCCACGTTTCGAAAGGCATTCTTGGGATCAGAAACATCCTTCGAGTGCGTAAGACCATCAATAGACAATTAACTTGTGACCTTCTCAAAGGGGAAGTAACCAGACCCAGGAGATCCAAATGCAGGTCCTGTGAAGACCCCGCCTGGTCAAATGAAATTCACAGTTCTCGAAGACTGCCCACACCCCTTTACCAGCTCTAGGGAAAAGGGAACCGCTTTCATTGCAGGTGACCAAATTTGGCACAGGATATAGGTCACAACCATTTGTGGTGTGAGATGGGATTGGGATCTGCCATCACCGAACATATCGTAAGCGACCGAGGAGTTACCGTAGACCGCTACGGATTACACAAATAACCTTTTTTTTCGATAACTTGCGCAGACACTCTTCAGGGAAGAGAAGAAATGTGGTCATTTTACAGTTCAAAATCTTCCTCTTCTTGCTCCTCCTCCTCCTTTTCTTCTTGTTGCTGTTCGTCTTCAGATCTGGAGAGTCGTCCAAATCATATTTTTCACCGCCCTTTTTTGTTTCCGCAACCATTGATGCCATTCATTCCGACCAGCCCAGGAGGTAACATAAGCAATATGCTGGACAAACGTCCAAGCCAGCGGTGACAGAGCAGCCTTTGCACGCAGATCACAACATATCACTCGAAGACTGCCAACCACGCTGACATCAGGATGCAGTTGGTAGCTTCAAATCTCGGGAGGGAAGGACTGAAGGCTCGAGGATCTTTAAGCATGGACTTAAAAGTGGCCGAGACAGGGTCATTGCTTTGCAAGCGATAGGAAAGAGGCTCGGAATTTTCCCCATTTCCGTACTAACAGGAAATCTCATCATATTATGATGAAGGGTTAGGAATAGGTTTAATCCTTGCTGTGCTGCGTTCATGGAATAAAGGTTCTCGGATTCCGAGGCTTTCAGTGGCGTGCTCAGAGAATAGATGTTCCAGGATTCTGGGGCCCGGGATTCCATGGCCGTTTCTGACCAGGGCGAGCATTTCTGGAAATTCGACGGTTCCCAGTGAGGTTCGCTGAGATGATGCGGTCAATATTTGACCAGGGAGATGACGGACGCGCGATTCGGCTGCCTGCCTAATTCTATTTGCGAAATGGGACACCTCTCCAGGTAGGGGCAGATTGGTTGAAGATTCGTGAGATCAATGGGGAAGGAATGATCAGCATCTTTCAATAAAAAAAAGCAATTGGCCCTGCAACCGGATACCGTTCAATCAGGGAGAAAAGACAACGGCGACAAATAGGGTTAGAAAGACTATGGCATTCCGTGCTGAACTTTCCAAACAACAATGCCACTGTGCACCTGCAGTTTGTTGCGGGTCCTGGACACCCAATCTTGCTGTTAATTACTGCTTACGCTTGCGATGGGCTGGACCAGCTTGTCGGCGACAAAGTACCTCTCCTCAAATCCAACGGCCCCGTAGGATTTTGGTTTGGGTTATTGGGCAATTTCCGAAATGAGAAGAGTTCCGCGGCCGAGTGAAGACTGGGACAAACTCATCCGCAACGAGGAAGTCACTAGCCAGATCATCTGGTGTCGCGCAATATTCATTGTCCGTTGGCAGATAGCAGATCCTCATCATCCTTCCACAAGCCTTTGGTAAACCGCTGATGTAGACCCAGGGGCTCGACGCCGTAGCGGAAAAGTACTTGGTTTTGTAAAGAGCCGCAAGAGCCTCCCGTGTTGGTCACAAGAATCTCCTGTCATAACATTTCAAACCTGAGAATGAGGCTGCTTGGATACGGCCTGCCCGCACGGGCGTCGCTCCGGCGCTGGACGCCCGTTGGATGAAGTCCGATCTTCTAGTTTCGAGATGAGGAGCTTGTTTTTCCTTGCTGAGTGGGCCAGTAGCGTCTGGAATGGAGTATTACCCGAGGCTATGTAATCCAGATCAGCACGATCATTAATAATTGGACACAGTGACAGTAGGAAAGAGGACTTGCGGTGACAGCATTGCGAGAACCCTGGGTAAGACCCTGGGTAACCACTCATTCACATACAGCGGAGCCTGGGGTTTCCCAAATCCGCGCTCAGCATCAAGTGCTACGAGCAGAAAAGTGTTGAGATTGGATATCGCGAGCATGGCGACTAAACGTTGTAAATCTGGCTACCTGAATATCCGTGTAATGATCGAGGTCCAGATGTGAAGTAACCATTTCGTCAATTAGCCAATTGCACTTTGCTCCATTTCCCACCGTACTTTGTAGGACGGTGACGAAAGGATCCCCGCAATGTTGCTATCCATACCTCCATCAATCATTCGACGGTAAAGCTTCTTCAAGCGACAGTCTGCTCTGCGCATAACCAGGTCGTCTGTATAATAGCTTTCGCTTTCGTCTAGGGTAGACTCTTTGCATCTTCAAAGAGCAACCAGGAAAGATCTGTTCATGAACTTATTTGAGGGCGGAGTGAGGGCATCTAAAACTCCCTTGATCCTCCCGCTGTTACATCCAACGGTGGGTTTGGACTAAGGGTTGACACCAAGGGGAAGGGCCTGAATGCTGGGAGAACGCTGGCAGGAAGGACAGCAGACGACGCTACGAGAATTCGGTTTCCAGGGCGACTTCTGCAGCGAAAGATTTCCCCTTGAGAATTCCGGAAAAGATTGGCGGGTTCCACAAGCACTACTTTTGAAGCGTCCACCACAAAGTTGCTGTCAACCGTAACAGCAGTTGGCGAGCCTAAGCGGCTCTCTCGATGACGGCGTATTTTAGAGTTTCAATACACCTTGATAGGATCGGCGTCAAGCTCCTTTCTCAGAGAGACGGTGACCTAGGTGACTTGATACCTGTAGGAATCAACTGAATTTTCTGGAGGATAGCGAAAAATCTCGCCAACTTGGAGATGATTGTAAGTACGTCAAGCATAGGCTACCAATTGGTGACCAAAAAGCATGCTACAATTTGCTGCTTTTCCATAGCGGGCGCATTCATCAACTCTTGACGCATGCATCTCCATTCATAATTTCGGTACGGTGCCATGATAGTTGGCGGAAGCTTGACAACGAATTAACAGTTTGGCTCATACTTCCGAGCCTAAGAGCGGTCCAAGCTGCTGTGTGCACCGACGTTAGCTAGAGTATATTTATTTTAGGTCTAATGCGATATTGGACGAGATACCAATTAAAATATCCAATTACTTATCTTACACATATTACAACTATATCTGCTCACTCAAGTTGTAGGTGAATATCCTTCAACCTTTCCTCCTCGCGCCCAGCAAGCACTCGGATAATGGCAGCCTCGTCTCAGGATATCTATGTAACATACTGCGCTCACGATACGTCCCATTACCCCCACAACCTGCACGACCATAATAAGCTCGCATATTCAGAGCCGCCCATCTCACTGACCTCCACGCAACACTGTATTAACTGAGCCAGCCGACCTCGGTGAATGCCATGCAGATGGTTTGTGTTCTTGCAATAGTTGCCCGCTTTGGAACGGTTGAATGAAGTGTACCGTTCTGCAGGGCGGAATCCTGCCCACCGGGTGTCGACGCCCAAGTAGTAGAGGGTTTGGTAGATTACTTCGTTTAGGATTACTAGCTGTAGTACGTGCTGGTGTCATAACGCTACAGGCTATCCTAGACTAACTAATAGCACGACCTGTGATAATGTGATAAGATTGCCCTCAGCGGACTGGGTAATGTAATATAAGAAACATCCGTAAAGTCAAACTGTCTAATCCTAATTCTCCATCTTGCGGAAAACAAGAATAAAGTTGTTAGCAGGCATATCTTTGATTTCCTGCAATGACAACCCAAACTTTGCAAACTGGTCGGCGACGTCGGCGATGTCGCGAAGTCCCCAGTCAGCATTTCTGAGGCGCAACTTTTGGTCGAACTAAGGTTATCCGTTTTAGTTTCCTACCGAAAGACAAATGAATCACTAGGAAAAGCGTGCTACCTCTTCATTGCTTGGAGTCGTGAACTTGCCATCGCGTTTGAACGGGCCGTATATTATGAACAGACCCTGCTCGTTTGGCAGCAAGGTTGGTATGTTTTTTGCCACTGCCAAGGTAACATCCCACGGAGCAATGTGGAGCACGTTGCCCATGTACACCATATCGAAAGCCCCTTCTTGGGCTACGAGAGAGCGTGCTTGGGACCAGTGTTCATCTTGCATCGCGTTCAATAAAAGTGGCGGAGCAACGTTCGCAAAATCCTTAACGTAGCTCCTTATCGATGCCAAAAGAGAAGGATCGTCGATCTCGGAGGGTTGAAAATGGACAGAAGGGTAGGCTTGTGCCCAATGAACGACGTGTTGTCCTGATCCCGATGCGAGCTCTAGGACTAAGAACGCCAGATCGGGCTTCATGTTACGACCCACGAAGGCAACACATGTGCAGATGCAAAAACATACCTCGCGTGGCCCGCTGAAGGTACGGAGATATCGTCTCTAGAATAGGGTCCTTGTTTCGTTCGGCGTAAGGGTAAACTATGCGGGGGTTTTCCGGGGTTGCGTTCACGTTCTCGTACATATTGTGAGCGTGAAGGTTGCTTGCCTTCGTCGAAGTCATGTTGCGTCCTGAACACGAAAACAAAAGGGAGAAAGACGACCTCGTCAGCTGGCGCGTGTGAATGTTGAAAGCTGCCAGGCGACTTGGGGAGCTACAGAGCCGTCTAGCAATGAAGAGCATCTCAACCCTACACAGCGTCACCCCGTTGGGCGGCCCACGAGTTGGAAGTCGGAGCTCTCCGATGGCACAGCCACAGAAGATTGCGCAGCCAAAAAGCTCAGCAGAAAGTTACCCCACACTATATCGTTAAATCGCCTACTTATTGGGAGACCATTATCGGTTTTTTTGTAATTGGATGGCCAACGTTTTTAATACCTTTTTGGCTAAAATCTCTTTATCAACATCCGTTGCATTGTGTGAATAAGCCGGTGCTTGCCTGGCAGCTGGAACCAAAACAGATAGGCTCATCGCATCAAAAAGAGACAACTAGAGAATGTGCCTTGTGTGCAGGAGTCTAGTCAATGAGTATTGCATTCTTAATACACTTGATAAACAACCCCTTTCCTACTGTCAACTATTACAATAATGCATCTATATGCTTGTAAAGATCGACTTTACAAATTAGATTCAGCGCTTGTTACGCCAGTAGCGAGGGTATGACCAGGACGACCACTAGTTCCATGTTCAGATTTGTTATTATTGGTGGGTTTGCTTTCACTAGTTGCAGAGTCGGTTTTTGATGACATGACCTCTTGAATCGTCACACCAAGTTCAACGAGCGTCCAGATCTCGATAGCCATATTCGTACCACGGAAGTACGAGTCGAGACTCATATACGTTGTCGAGACACTAAGGATCTTGAGTACGGCTTCAGTGACCTTTCCTGCAATGCCGATGAGAAGGATGGCCATTTGCACCCCGTGACGCTGTGATTTCCGTTTACTTTTGCCAACCGTGAGTGTCTGTCGGAGTCCAGTGATTTTGGATAGGAGAAGCAGATCTGTGACCGCCAGCATCACAGTGTATAAAAGGGTTCCTGCCGTTTGCGCTGCCTTGCCGATGTCATTAAAGTACTTGTTGTTTGTGTAAAGGACAATGCTCATTTTCGACTGAGAAAGGGCATAAAAGCTGACAGCATCGCCGAGAAGATACGCTATGGTGATGGCTGCCGTTACCACGTAGATCGTCATCCTCACAAGGGGTTTTCGTCCTTCTATGATGGACAGTAATCGTATCATCATAAAGTAGTTGTAAATGTACTGCGAAATGGCGCTGAACCAGGTAGCAAAGAATGCGGCGACAGTGGTGCGCTGCAGGGTGTACCGCGTCTTCAGTAGATCCATCGCGACAATGGGCATGAGGATATTGAAAACAAGTGCAATGGCAAGTGCTGCCAATTGTAAGAGTTTGTTTCGGTTCCTGCTGTACTTTCGGCACCAGGTCACCGTGGCGCATACCACAAAGGCTACCCCCATGCCAGAGAGGTATGTGCCAGCAATTCGTTGCGTGATGGCATCCAACATGGTGAGGTTTGTGAGATAGGTGAAGTGATGACGAGGAAATATATGGGAGATATAAAGTAACTTATAGTCCAACCAGATAATCAAAATGAAAAAGAGGAACTTGTCTACCACCCTACGTTTTTATTGCGCTTTACACGTCAGAACAATGGGATCAGCATTTTTAAGCATTCGTCTAAATCTGAAAATGCAAACAAAAAAAGGCGCACAGACCTAGGCTTGTGTGAGCGTCTGGGGGAGGTTTCGAGGTGAAAGGTTTTGTTTGTTGAAAATAGCCGCCAGTACCAAGAGTTTGGGCAAATCCACCTACAAACATTCTAGCAAAATACCACTATTTTTCAAAAAAAGAAACAAAATACAGTTTGCCGTGGAATTCAAATGGTGAATGCCGCACTGTCCCTTGTAACAAGTCACTTGCTGAGCTTAAACCATCTTTGCCCTACCAAATCCCGATTGGACCTTTGTTTCATTTAAAACACATAGGACGGATCTATTTAAAGGTACTGGTCACTCGGCTGGAAACACGAAAAGGAAATGGGGCACACTAAAGTGACCTTTGAACACAATCCCCCCCGCCTCCCTCTGGGGTGCTTCGTTTGGTGTCTCCGGTCCCAAACCAGCTGTTTGCTTCCCATTGGGATCTTGGCTTTGTCTGGTAGGCTGGGATTTTGGCGCTGCGGCTGAAATCAATGATTCTCGCTTTTTGTCACTTTGCCATTAATTAGGGACATTACAACCCTCGTTCGTCCAAACAAAAATGAATAGTATGACAAAACGGTTACGACTTCCAGCCCTCCATTTCATACGTTCAGTTATTGTTATATACGTCAGCGCGGTGGCATGAGATGCGGATGGCATTCATCCGTTTGTTTTTTTTTCCGGCGGGGTGCACTCGCGCAGGAATGCGTACCAAGATGTTGGTGATTTAGACGCAGTTCTCAATTAACACAAATCGAATAGTAACCGTCCTTAGAATATTGTGCAAAGGACAGCAGAGGTGGATTGGATAGACTGTCTGTCCTGCACGCTGGGATCACTACAATTGTATCGTGTACGGATAGAACACAGGGTTTTCATCATTGATGGTATTGCTTGGCGTCGCCCCATTGTCACCTGTGTCTGTTCTATCCAAACACTCAGACACACTCACATTGTCCCCTCCCGCATTTGTCGAATGCGTATCTTGCCCAGAGCAGCATGACGCCAAAGCCTCAATGCTACGGAAAGCCAAGCATGGCATACTCCAAAGTCAGATCGATCTTATCAGTTGAAAGAAAATGGATGAATGGAAGCATTAGCATAACAGTAGTCTGATATGGCAGTACTTTGTGTTGGCTGCATTTAGAGGGAGGATGTCTGGATAAATCATGGTTCTGCCAAACCATGTACAGGATATGTTCAATGGCAGACCGGAGACAGCTTTCTGATTGTGGTGTCCTTCCAACCAGAGCTGCCTACAGTAGAGCTGCTGTATGGAACATGCGCTTTCATGGGCTTTAACCCAATGCAACAAGCGGTACGAAATCTTCTGTTGCTGGCAAATTGCTGATGGCATCGCTAGCTAAGCCACATAGCCCCGCGTTCCTCGATAGCAGGCTTTGACTTGTCTCTCGTCGGGGGGAGATGACTGCCAGTTGCAGATTGGCTTTCTCGCTCTCATTCAGCACTAGTTGACAAGCTCGACCTTAATCAAAAGAAAAGAGCGCCGCACTGATTAGACATGATTAATAAATTGAAGGATAGAGGAAAGGACCGACCAAATGACTCGAAATCAGGGAAATCGTTTCAAAAGGACGAAAGCTCCGCATCCGACGATGTAGAACCGCAAAACGAGTACCTGCCCGTTGCCCGCGACTTGTCCCTTCCTTATATCGTATCTCACGTCCGCCGGATACCCTTTTGGGATGCTGTCGTATTTGCGGCAAACTCAGCGTTAGGCTTTTACACAGATGCCTTGTTCGCCATGGGTCTAGACAGCGCCAGGATACTCTCCATACCGAATGGAAATGGGCCCATGTCTTCTGTCAGAGCCAAGCTGATGCGCGCGGCGGGGAGCGTCGGAAGGAGATCTGGTATTCTTTGGAGGGTGAGGAAGGGGTTTGAGATATACTACGTCTGCCGTGGAATGCGGGTCCACGTCGAGGAAAAGCACCTCCGATACCCTTATATACTTTACTGGCACGCCTTGAAGCGGCTACTAAAAGACGACGATGGTGTTGTACTGAGCGACTTCATTGCCGACTTCATCACGGAAGTAACAAACGCAGCACTGGCAATCGCTAACCCGCTCAACATGTTGAGATCGAAGCGAAAGTGGTTTGACATCATCTCGGACAACTTTGCTGCTGTCTATAACGTTCTTTTAGTAGAAAATTACGATATTATGCTGTCTGCGGTCAACAGTTCCAAATTTCAATTCGTCATTAGAAACTTTGCTCTCGGTACTCATGTGACTGTCAATGGGAGCGACTATGCTGGCAAATCATATGCAGGGTTTTGTGTCACGACCTCCATGCTGAGAAGCGCCATTAGACGCATCGCCGGCGGTGGAGCGGACTCTGTGCTGGGCGAACTTTTATTTGTAAAATTCTTACCACAGCTGACGAATGACAAGGTCGCAGTCAGCGGGTCCGGAGAGTTCAGCTGTGTGTGGGACTGGGCCTATCAAGTTAACCTGTACCGGGCTCCAAGGTTGGAAGATGCTACGATCAATGTCACCATTATTTTCGACACCCCTGTGGATATTTCGGGACTGTTGCTAAGGATTGCTCTGGAGGAGTCGAGGTTGCCCAGTTACTTCCCCTTCCCCCCGTTCATTCCGTCCGTCTACCTCCACACATCCGAAGAAGATCTCGATGGCATCATAGCAGATCGTGTTGCGGTGAGGGCGGGATATGACCACCTGATGGTACACAGGGATGATCCACGACTTTATCACTGCAGCTTTCGCCACAGCAAGGTGGACCCTGACGATCCCATGACACGGAAGAAAGAAGACGAAGAACCTCAACGTTTCGACCCACTGGGACCTCCCACTCCTTACTGGTATGTGGGAACAAAGTTCTGTGGTGTCACAAGGCGCCCAGAGTTAGCCGACTGCATTGCCATCGAGCAATTGTATCAGGCGCATAAAGATATTCGGGACTGTCCTAGTTCAGCCGCATGTCCAAGACCTACACTTCCACAATCACGTCCCACTGGGAAAATCAAAGAGCTTACAGGAAGACTCTGGCGCGCTATTGTGGTCGGTTCTTCGGTGCTTTTTGTTTCAAGCAATTTCTCGCAAGTCGATCTGCTACGGGAGGCTGCGTTAAGAGTTTGCCCAGCAGGACGTGGTAAAGCACTGTGTCAAAGCTGCGCGGACACTGCAGTAATTAGAAATGCAAACAAACTGGGGATTTTTCAGAACGAAAGCTGGCTGCCAACTCAATTTGTGGAGACTGAGTCTGACTGGTCAGTTGCCATAACCGATGGTGTCATCCGGGTGATGATGATTGTTACTTCACTGAAGAAACGAACGCGCGCCGCAACCATCTTAGGCGCTGAATCTGTGGTTGTATCAATGGCCAGCGAGGTGGGGAAACAGGGTGGGGTAACGCTAGCGCGCGAGCCGGCTGCGACATTTTCTTTAACAGGGCGCCGCACCGCTCAGGCAAATGTCGGAGACTTTATAGCAAAAGACACAACGAAGGTTGACGATGCAGCAAAACTTGTGGCACGTGGTGCAAAGTTACCCCCCGATCAGGAGAAGGCATTGCGATTAGCCATCACTCTTGCAGTTCTTACTGCTGAGGATACCCCCATTGACGAAAAACACACATGCTGTGCTCCAGTATTACGGGGCAGTAATCCGGATCTGAGGGTAGGCGATCCCGGTCATAGAATACTCAATCTGAGGCCGGTCCCCATAACTATGTTGCAGAAGCTTGGGGTGAAGGGATTTACTATCAATGCCCAGTCGATATACCTACAGCATGAGATAGAATCTGACGTGATGGCCGCCGTAGAGCTGCCGCCCGTGAACCGGGGTCCCGTCGTGGCCCACTTGAGATATCTAGAACCAGCAACCAACAAGTGCAAACCATACCCGTCGGGCGCTCCACCTCCTGCAGGGAGTGCAGACGAGATCTCACTAGCGAAACAGATATTAGTTAGTATTGACTAGGAAGGGACGGTGACATATTGTAATTATGATACCCTGGGACGGAAGCTGTATTATATTGTTGGCTGCTGAGAAATGGGGCTAAATAGCTATCTCAGACCATTTTGGAAACGAAAACAAATATGATGACAGGTTGCAAGTCCCAAGCAACATTTAGCGAGATATTAAGTAGTACTTAAACATAGTCAAGAAGGAATTGATGCTTGACTGGTTGCATTATCTTAGAGATCATGACTTGTCCCCCATTGGTGAATTGCATACAAACCTATTGGTGCACGGTGGCATCCACGGCCAAGATCCTGGTCCCCGTTTCCACCTACTTAGCCTTGTTGTGGCAGCTGGAGTGCAGGCAAGAGTACTTCGGAGGAGAGTAATGAGAGGAAACAAGCATGGCACTATTTTAGATCACTACTACGACAAGAATAGTCGGTGAAAACACTTTCAGTTTCCAGCAAGATCGAAAGATTGCAGCCTCGCAAGTAATTCATCCTGATGGCTGTGGATACATTATGCGTAGAAAATAGCAAATAATACACACTTGGGAGATAAAAAGGGAAACCAGAACGGGACATCATTTATAGAACGTCTGCAGACCCTTTATATGACTTGTCGCTATTTCAGAATACGCGCATTCTACTTCTGGTGGGCGAATGCCTAGGCCTAGTGGCATCGTACACTGTATCAACGCTCTTACGAAAACCAACAGAAGGCACACTACAGTTCCTATTTTTGAGATGCATAATGTAAGTATAAAAAATGATCCAACTTCATTACATACCTCTTCAGAAAGATGAACGTCCAAAGCTGCTTATCGGAACCTGTCGAATGCAAATCGGAGGCAGGGGAAACTGTGTCAAAAGAAAAAGCCGACGATGGCAATCCCGTTTTGAAATGAGAGTGTTGCGTGCAGACTGACGAGACGTGTGCACAAGAGATGCTTGAAAATATACTACGTGCGGAAAAGCGGCCATTCGGACCTCGAAGCCCCACCCGAAAATTGTTCGCTCGTCGGGCCACTGGTGGCCGAATAATGGTCGCTCGTCGGTCGACTGATGGCTGGATGTTGGCACTGCCAGGTATACGGTTTGTGTCGGCAGCACTTGGAGCTATTTGGGGAATCCTTCCAGGCTGGTGTCAAGCTTTCATTCGAGGTACCATGTGGAAACACAATTTGAAGAAACCGCTGGAGAAGGTGGTGGAAAAGATCTCAAAGCGCGATGACAAGCTCAAATCTATTGCAGTGTGGGAAGAAAAGTATCTAGAAAGAAATATTGGTGAGTCGCTTCAATACCCTTCATTGACAGACGTCTTTCACTTTAAAACTTACTCTAGCACTTGGCTGGTGGCAGCTGCCCTTAAGAACAGATGGAACATCCAAGGAAAGGGTGGACATCTACAGCGTCTTGGTGAGCGTCACCCAAATTCTTTGGTGATTTTTGCAAAGTCATCAGCTTACCATCACTTTGCTTTCTGTATACTTTTGCATTTGTTTCGCAGTTGCTATTCAAGAAGCGGTTGTTGAATACAATCTTGGTGAGCCTTCCATTTCGTCTTCAGTTATGGGCATGATTTTGAATTGGTTTCATTAATATCTTTTTGGCAGCTGTGCACGAGAAGCGAAACGGTATCAAACCCTCCAATATGGATTTCATACAGTGTGCTGGTGAGGACTCTCGACAGCGGCTTGTTATTTTTGGGGAAAGCGTTAATCCACCTCACACGCTCGCTTGTTCTCATTATTACAGCGAACCTGCATAGATTCTGCGGTTTGAAAATCCCAAACTGTGTCAACGGCCGCGTCGTATATCCATCTTTAAATTGGAAGTCTGAAGAGCCTACTGGCAGCAACGTTCAAAAGCGCCGGGTACAGTTTAAAGATGAGGTATCTAATTAACATCATTGAAGATGCAGAGGCCCACATATCGCTATATATCCAAATATGGTAACAGTCACGGGTTTTGCAGACGCGCGGCTAAGCCATCTTTCATGATGTCGGAGCTTCAATTGGCGTTCTCAATCGCAGATATCCTTCAATGGCTGTATAAGGCGCGGCCTCAAATCTCGGGCGCTCATCCACAAAGTCCACTCCCAACTGATAAAAGTTGGTCGTTGGTTTTGCATCTGTGCCCTTGGTCGTAACATATGGTTGAAGCCACTCCCAGTTTGCCACATTGCTGGCTGGAAAGGGTATTCCCTTCGTTGTTGCTGGCTCTGCATCGACCGCCTTCGCGTAGGGTGGTACATCCATTGGAATTATGTATGGGCCCATGTGGAAGAAGGCGGTCATCGACTTTAGTGCTTTCTCGAGCGCCCATTGGGGTAGGAGCAGCGATTGGATCGGGAGGACTTCGGAGTAGGCGTGCACCGCGGTAAACGGGTCTATCAGCATACCAAAGACCGTGAGCTGCTGGTTGTGCAGTTCTATAAATTCTGAGCCGATTTTTGCCGCTTCAGCCCAGCTGGGTGAAGAATTACTGGAAGCGGCGGGCGCTGGGATCCAGTACGGCTTGAATATGGGATAATTCTTATCACCAATCAATTTGAAAGGGCCTTGATCCGTAGGAGACTTTTCAAAGTATGTGTACATCTCCGAGAATTCAAAATCCGGCCCGTCAGAAGCATTTCTCGCATTGAAGTAACCGACCAACCCATCGTAGACACGAGCCTTGTCGCCAAACTTTACCCGAAGTTGGTAGTCGAGTAGCGCCAGCTCTGATTTCGCTTTGTTGTTTATGATTGTAGCCTGGTTCTCAAGTGGTGGATTGGACAATTCAATAGACCAACCCGTGTTGACGAGAGCGAGAGGCTTGCCAATGATAGCAGAGAGATACTCTGCGTACTGATTCGGCGCGTGGGGCATGTTGTCAAGGGCATCTATGACTACTTTAAAAAAGCCATCCAGGTACTGTGGATCCGCCAGCTTCTGAACCAAGTAGTCTAGCTGCTGCATGTTTTTAGGGTCGGATGTGCTCGGCTCGAACGGTAACCACCGGGGTGCCGTCGAGGTGCCGTTCCTTGCTCCCAACCGAACCTCGGTGTAAAATGTCCCGTCTGGTAGGAAGATCTGTAAACCGCGGTCGACATAATTCACGATGAGCCAGCCCCATATCGGATTTTCGTACTCTGTAGTAGGGCGCCACTCTTTCGTTTGAGAGTCTCTAACCATAAAGTGAGCATTAACCCGCGCATCCTGATTGAGATTCGGAGGCATCTGTGCGAATTCACAACTGGTACCACTAGAACCCTTGACTGTTCTTGGAAAAGGCGTAGCCATATCAGGAGAGTTGGGATCTGGTTGAGGACAATAGAATTCGCTCAAGCACGGATACAACGACGGTTTGGTCTGGCCAGTTGGGTCGAAAGCGCAAATCGCTTGCCCGAACTTGTCAATTATGTTCAGCTTGGTAAATCGGAATTGTCCATGTGCGGCAGGTTTGAATGGATGATACTCTGACAACCCAAAATCATATGCAGCGGCATAAGGTGTTGTTGTGGTTTCGGTGTCCATCTGGCACAGGAGGGTCTTTGAATAATCGTCAGTTGCCTTGAGTCGGTCCTGAGTGGCCTTGATGACGGCGGCCATAGGTCTGACACTCTCTCCTGGTGGCCGTACATTGGGTTTAATGTGCGTACCCTGTAGCCTGGTCACAAGGTGATCCCGAAATCCCGATAGTGGAGATGATAGGAAATCTCGTGCCCGTAGGTCTGCCAAAAGGGCCTTCTGGTCTTCTGCAGAGATGATTTTCTGCAGATCTGGCTGAAAGGTGTTCTTGAAGAGATTGTTCACCTTGGTCTCCAAGCTTAAACTCGCCTGTGGTAACAGCAGCACCCTCCCTGAAATGGTCCTCACGTTCGTGTCTTCGAGCTTCTCCCCGTCTTTCAACACATACTTAATCTTTGTAACAGGATCTGAACCGACGGCTTTCAGCTCCCATTTTGTGTAATCAATATGATAGTACTCCACCTCCCATTCTGCAAAGAGCGGGAACCATGGCTGGGTGCCTTGCCATGAATCCCGTCCTTCCTTGTCATGATAGAGAGGGTATGAACTTAACAACGGGTCGCTATCGGAAGGGGTACGGTCTTGCAATATCCAAAACTCTGAAAACAAGTTCTTGGTAGCTGCGGCTAGCTCCTTGGGGAGTTTAGCCGATATGCTGTCCGCCCAAGCGCTGAACTCCGCTGGCGGGGGTTGGCTCACACCAGGTGTGCTAGCTGTAATCACATGTATGTCCAATCGCACCCGCAGCTTGTCCAAATAATCAACGGGCCATCCAGATTTAATACCAGAAATCAATAGCGTCGGATCTCGCTGTGAGAAATACCGGGGGCTCGCCCCCTGCTGCGGCATCCTCCCTTGAAATTCAGTTTGTGCGTTCTTGATTGAAGTGTTTATGAGCTGGGTGGAATTCGTTATTTGCTTCGTAAGTGCATCAATCCGAGTGGATAGATCTTTAAACTTTTGCTGGTCCAGGACGTGATTAGTGTCGCTGATGACCTTCCACCACTCACTCCACAGCCTCCACTGTAGCAACTTCCTCTCCTGACTACAAATGTCGACAACCAACTGCATGGCATTCAGATCGCGAAGCTTGGTCAGTACCTCTGTAGGAGGTGCAATGGGAGATTTCATGCCCGCCCCGTCGTCACCCGACAGATGCCACTGGCTGCCCCCGGGGGAATGCGTGAAGTTGTTACTATACAGCAGGTCCTCAGCTTGTATCTGTGAATCTAAATCGTCCTCTGTTTTGCGGAGTAACCTTTCCACCCTTTTGAAATCATCCGCTATCGGCTTTGGCATGTCTGCGTCCTTGCTCTGCTCATAAGAGTCAATCAATGCGTACAGGGCATCAAGAGGTGTCGTCCCCAATGACACGGGCATTGTGGAAAAATGGGTTGCTGCGTCGTCGGCGGGTACATGCGCAGGTTTTGCATCAACGGAAAACGAGACATTATACATTGCTCCGTGGCAGAGTATCCGAGCCGAGCCGGTCTCTTCTAACCAGGACGGTTGGGGTGCGGAGGATGGTAGACCGAGAGACATCATGCAAGCGTCCAATCGTGCTGCATGGGTTTGCTGCGCTGTGGGCTGCATGTTGAAAGGGTCGTCCTCAGGCTTCGGGTGCCAGCCCAAAACATAGTAGCTTGCCTCTGCTTGAGTAAGGTACGCCTTTGTAATCGTGCCAGTAGCAGGATCGGTGGAATCATATTCAAAGTTATCGAGCATTGAAAAGACGTTCGAGTTGTGAGGCTGGTAGTCTGGAAATAGAGAATTGCTGCTATGCAATATGGACAATGGCACTCGAGCGGCAGTGTCCCCCTTCTCACTCCATCCCTCAGCGTGCGTCTTTAAGCCGATAAATATCTCTGCCTGAGTGTCAATGGCTGTGTCGTCTTTCTCTGCATTGGTTGCGCATAGGAACGGAGATACATCAACCTCCAAGTCAACGCTGGCGTCTAAATCATCAATGTTGCGCAGGCGATCGGATTCAATGACAAACGCTTGGTAGTTGGGAATGTTGGCGTTTGCTGGTACCTTGGACTTTAGGACTCGCACAATAAGCCAACGTGTGGGAACAGGCCTGAAATTGGGGGTAGAGTAGTCAGCGTTATTCTCGACTTTGGAGAAGCCTTCTTGTTGCCGCCTCTGTTCGAATTCGTTGGCACTGGACGTTGCTGCAATCCCAGATCGGTAGACCCTGTAACAGAGAAAAGTCTTGGTTAATACAGTAAATCCTCGAGCAAAGTAAAGAAGAACTTGTACCTCGGCAACATCCAATGCAAATAAACCCCAAACCTCGATCTCCGAAGTTCTTTTGTGGCCACATTCCTTATTCGGTTATTTACTTCGGGGGATGTTGCATGGAGATCAACATGATCGAGAATATCCGGCTGGATCACCGAAATGTTACGGTCGAGACGGAGGAAGGTGTAGTTTGGTTGAGTGATTGGGGCGATTTTAGACGGTCCTGAGCAAACACTAGGATTAAGCACGAATGCATCGAGTTTCACCGGAACACACACAGTAGGGTTGTCGCTTGTGGTCATTGCAGAATAGGCAGCAACAATGACACTTTTTGCAAGCGGCTTTGTCAGAGGTGATTTACATGCGAACGAGAAGAGGTCGCTGTGGGTTTGAAGTACTGTTTAAGGTATCCAGCTACAAGAAGGAGCGCAACCTGCTTCATAATCCCCACCCTTCAGCAGGGGGTGATTGCCCACATGAAAGGTTCGCGTGCATAACCCCTGGCCATTCGGTCCTGCGCGCGAAGTAATCAGCCCCAAAAAGCTGCCCAGGTTTCGCTTGCAATCAGGACAGGGGAGTAGCAGGGAGTGGTTAACGAGCTTGGCGGGTGACAATGGAGAAGGAAAAAAAAAAAAAAACATTATGAGGGCTTTTTGCAAGGAGCCTAGGTTTCGGGATCTCATCGTTAATTCATAGGCAGCTTGGTCCACTGAGCTCTTTTTACGTTCAGTTTGGATTTACCACTGCAAGTGAACGCTGCAAACGATGCTCGATCGTCCAGCGAGACAACGTATCCACCGCCATATTCGAACTAAATTCCTTCTCAAGAAGGGGGCAAATGGTGGTGCTAATGATGATGACGGGGACAGACTCCCAGAACTTCCTCCGGGTCAGATGCAGTTGCATAGCTTCTACGCTCCGGCACTCCTGTCTTCACCTATTCCCTACAAGATCGACGTAACTCAAGTCATCGAAGCCGATTCCCAGCAAAAGTTGCTCAAGAGTACGCAAACATTTGAGGTGGTCGCTCCCAGGTTTACGCTTGATGCAACCACACAAATCCACTCGCAATATCCTCCAAACGGACATGCGGATTATGGTACAATACTCCCACACGTCGTTTTGACTGATCCCCACTTGCCGTGGGAACGACAGCCCAGTGTAAATGCTGTTCCTACAGAGGCAGGCAAAGAGCGGAATCGCACGCCCTGGCTCGCGTTAGTTGTCTTTGAAACTAGTGAGCTGCAGCTGCCGCTGGCGACCACACCGCCATTGATCACCTTCCCGTCCGACGTCACACCCAAGCAATCCAGCACAATGAGTATCAACATGACAATCTCGCAGCTCCGCGCGACGCAGGATATCGTCCATCCTCTTCCTGCAAATGACAGCACCATCGATCCATCCACAAAGTTAGACGTAATATTCCTCGACCCGAATCTTTTCACCGCTCTCGTATCTTCCTCCCCGGCAAGTTCAAAGCCCAACTTGGATCGCTACCAACATCTTGCCCATTCGCGTAATGTTAACACAAAATACACTGCGTCGTCGGGTCTTTCCTCGGATAACGGCACATTTTCGATCGTCGTGTCTCACCGTACGGGCCCGTTGTCTCTCGACAAGCCGACAAGCTGTGCAGTACACCTCCTTTCCTTGGAGGGTTGGGAGGACAACATAACTTTGCCTATTAATTCGACAGCTGTGAGCAGGGTTGCTGTAATCAGTTTGTACAGCTGGAATTACACTTGTCTCCCTCCGCAAAGTATAAATTTCCATCAGCTCATGGTCAACCTCGGAG
Organism: Spizellomyces punctatus DAOM BR117; assembly: GCF_000182565.1. Classification (NCBI taxonomy): domain Eukaryota; kingdom Fungi; phylum Chytridiomycota; class Chytridiomycetes; order Spizellomycetales; family Spizellomycetaceae; genus Spizellomyces; species Spizellomyces punctatus. Next base: position 25,823 of record NW_015971547.1, read on the forward strand.
ACGAAGCTAAGGGTGGCTACGGGCTGCTTCGTAACTCCATGGATCGCGCAAGCCCTCTAATCAAAGATCGGCTAAACGACGGGTACACTCTTCTCAGGTATCGCCTCGCATCCGGAGACGAGACTATCGCCTTCATGCGAGGGCCGTTAACACCTACGTTGGTGCCGTGTCCCCTGACACCCACCTGGCCAACGCATTCATTCTTTTCCACCGATCTTCAAATTTTGGATACCAAACTTGGCGTTATGGACATCACTTATAGTGCAGCATGGCAGCTGGGGCGTACGCTTGCAATAGCCGACCAGGCCTTTTCCGCTGCGCTAATGCGACTCCGCTCCTCTTTGCACAGTGCTGCTCAGAAGGCCGTGAAGAACGAAATCGGTTTGCGTCTGGGGACCTACAAAGGAAAGATGGATAATTTTGAAGCATTGCAGCACGCCGTTGAAGGCTTGAAGGGACTGCACAACGATACCATTGGGAAGAATGGACCGGACCATCTGAGGAGGTGGTATAGACCATTAGCACAGGCTTCATCGGGCAATGGTACGAACAGCCCTGTTGTTGCACCCATGCCCAAAGGTCATGCTGCTCTTCGCCTCCACTCCTCCTATTTGCCACATCTCAAGAATCATCTGGTAAAACATGCTCTACTCGATCACAAACACTGTTCAATGAACATAATGGTCCCCCGAACTCCAGCGATTGGTCGCTTATCCTCACCTGGCTGCTTGATAAGCTCTACCTACACAATATACCCGCACACTACTTGATACCTGACCCTGCCTTTTTGGGCAAAGAAAGCTTGCGCTTCTTTTATATCGATCGGAATTGGACAGACGCTTTGATCGACGGCGCATTGAGTATCGCAAATCATATGGACCCGGATGATCAAGTCCGCACGCAAATAAAAGAAATGCTGAAAACGTATTTAAGCACACCCATCGATCCACAAATTGCTAACTATCCGCCCCAGCTCCCTGTGTACGGCTTCCTACTCCGCTCGGCAATTGTAACCGCCTGGCCGGACCTTGAAGTCCACGCGCCATGGACTGATGCCGCAGCTCAAGCTCGCCGTCTCGAGGTCATCAGATTGGAAAATATAGCAAAAGATACCATGCTATGCTTACTGGATCGTGCGCCCCAGCCCGGCGGGCAGCTACAGTCCATTCGCTTAAGTCAACCGGCCCATCAGCAATATTTCGAACTGGATGTAGATGCCCACGAAGAGAGAGCAGCGATGGAGGTAAAGTTTATCGATACCATAAACAAAGGTGCAACTTCCCAGACTGGGACGGCGGTTCCCCTAAAGGGTGACGCGGGCAAGCCGGGAGGCTACCTGGAATGGAAGAAAGGAGATGATAAGCCGCAAGTCTTTAACTGGGATTCCAGAACGGTTGTTCTGCCATCCCTAGAAAAGGCGATCTTAGATGTCTTAATGCCCTACGACACGATTTTTAAGGATGACACAATGACGGCAGCGTACATGGGTGTACAGCTTAACTCCCCTATGTTGAATCTTATTTTTGGCAATGGCGAGGTCAGATCGTCCTCAGCAGAAATTCGCGTAGAGCATCCGGCAAGTAGCGTAAGTCCCGCGCTGTCAGATACGTCAGGTGGAGTCAATCAGGATAGTGCGAACCGAGAATACCTAGAAAGCAAGACATCATCGAAGGACGGCAGCCTGATAGGGCCTGCTGCTGGTCACAACAACGGATCACTTTCAAGCTCCTTGGGTGCAACTGCAATCCAATTTGATTACCAATGCTTTGACTCTCTCACCGGTTCGCTCTCTGTCGGGCAGAATTCACCAAAAGACCTAGTCTTCCACATCACTCCCAGGCAAGCTGGCGCCCCAACCGATTGGCTATTCCTTGAAGCGAAGATTAAGATTCCTCGAGGGGAGCAGGCTACGGATCTCATCCTGCCCTATGCTGGGACGGGAGCTCGCATGATCAGTAATCAACGGTTCAATGTGAAAATTGAACATGAAAGCAATTACCTCGTCTGTCGCATATTACCCCGATCGACGAGGGTGTGGGTCTTCAACGCATAATTTGGCGACTGGTCATTCATTCTGAACGTG
>NW_015971547.1:28195-262464 GCF_000182565.1 Spizellomyces punctatus DAOM BR117
TTCAGACAGCGTCAAACAAACATGCTATCAATATCCACAACGAACTATATAAACACATTAAGCTGCCATAAGGAGGGGGGCTGCCATATAGATATCGTAGAACTCATTAAACATGACCACAGGTTTTTCAGGGCTTAGAGTAGTGACCCATCCCGTAGTATCGTGCCATGCATCAATCAGGGATTTGCGGCTAGGAATTTTATCGTCGCTGCTCCAGATCGTGTACACTTTGTCAAACTGCTCTGGACTAACTACTTGTGCATCTCCTGGTGTCAATAGCGGGGGTTGAGGAAGCCAAGACGGTTGCGATTGCGTCGTAGGAGGCAGCTTTGGATGCGCGCCGTTGTAAACGTCATACGACATCGCGCTTGCGGCATCGAACGCAGGGAAAGGTTTGTCCGGATCGGACAGCTTCGGCGGAGGAGCTGACACCGTAATGCCGATCAACGCTTCCATGGTGGTTTCCGTGTGATCCGAATGATCCAGAAGGGTGTCAATCCGATCTCCACTACTGGGATCTTCATTTGGAGAGTCTACAGAAACCAATGCAAGAGAAATAACGTTAGAAGGCCCGTACTGTGTAAGGAAGAATGACTGGAGATCCTACATTTTCCCCAGTTACCCGTCGGCACTTGTTTCCAGATGGGGCTGAATTGGAATCCGCTTACAACTTCTGATGTGGGGCCTGTGACAGATACGTCCAGGACGGAACTCAAGGGTGATTGGAGTTGCATTGGCTTGGCAAAGACATTCCTTCCAACCTGTACGGGATTCGCCTGATCCTGACGATAGGTAACCGCAGAAACAAGGAATTTACTCTCGATTCGGAAGCGCAGGATGCCAGCACGAACACTCCATTGGGCCCCTCCTTCTGTCACCATATCCTTCTTGTGATTAGGTTCGTAACCACTTTCAACAGTCAAGCGGTGGTCTGCTGTTTTGTCATCAGTTAAATTCAGGTTTGGGTCTCCAGCTCGTAGAGACTTTGGAGTATTTGTATCCTGCTGCAGGAGAAGCTGCCAGAACTCCTCGAGTTTAAGCGCCGGTGGCCTACCGGGTCGTGGTCCAAAATGTATATCAAATCCAAACACCCAAAAGTCAACATGGACAACTCCTCCAAACTCGGGACCTTCCAGCTCGAGCATGGCGCCAATGTCAACCCGGATATGGATCGTACAAATCCAGAGGTCCAAGGTGAATGCTACACCGACAGATATGCCGATGCTACCTAAACAGAGGGCGAAGAGGATTTGCAATGCATCTTTTCTGAAAGTGGAGGTTTGAACTTACCCTTAAAATGGAATGGGGCCCAGTTGATGAGAAAGTCGGCATGCTCCTCGAAATGGGCTGACAGTGGCCCGCAAGACAGCACCGCAGCGAGGCGCCCTCCACCCATGCACATTTTTGGAGTTACTGCAAAATAGGCCTCTCCTGTAACAGATAGGTTGCGGTCGAGCTGCCAAGATATACCGAGCCGCTTTGGGTTCGGATAATAGGATGGCCGGACGAATGCTGGATGATATCCTCCGATTGTAAAGACAAAGTCTCCGGCTTGCAAAGAAGGCGAGAACCAATAGTACAGTGCAAAACCACCTCTCAAATGGCAGGACGGATGGAGGACGAATGAATTTGGCGATAGCTCTGCCTCAACTGACATGAAGCCAGCATGCAGCTCAACGCGACAGCTTATCTCCAGTTCAGCATACACAAAGCAATTCTGTCTTGGCGTCTTGGCTGGAACACTACATATTGCCTTCGCGAATACGCCGAGGGAGACGTACGGGTTGAACTCCAAGACCACCAAAGCTTGAACATCTAATACTTGGAATGCTGTCACCTCCAAGCCAGCAGCTATCCAAAGCGACTTCTCCTGGGGTGAAATCCAACCACCTGGTGTCGAGTTCAAAGATTCGAGCAGCACCATAGGGTCATTTCCTGGCATCGGAACGTTGTTGCCAATCAAGGGAAATGACATTACCTGGTCGACGCTGGGGTATTTCAGATTCGAATTGTAGCCAAATCCAAGGCTAATGCCTGTGATTTCGGCAAATTCGAGTTCGATCAAAGGACCATTCAGTTTGGCAAAAACAAAGAAAGTTTTGAAAGTCGCAGTGCTCGGGTGGGTCGCATCGTGAGCCTTCCCGTAAGATCCAAACGCAAGGAAAGAATATGGCGCTATCGCTATGACGACACCACCATTATACTGTTCGACATCAGGGGAAGACGTTTTCTGAAAAATTCCAGCGATTGTGACTGGAGGTTGCATATACTCAACCCCAAGGCCAGATAGGGTAATATCGAGATCAGGGTTGGAGAAGTCAGTGAGGGCAGACAGATTCACGCCGATTCCGAATCCGAGTAGTGCCATCTCGATCGGTCCTATGTGGACTGATGCGTCAAGCAGCACGTAGAGTTTCTTGTTTTTGTATTGCAAGCCAATATTCTCAACGGACAAGATCCCGTCAGATTTGTGGAGCGGCGACTTTGTCGCTCCAGCATCTTCCGTATCTCCATCTGGTGTTCTCCCAGAACGGAGCGTATTCGCTTTCGCGCTTCCTGTTTGCTTCCCAAAAACGTAGTCCAATACGACACCGCTGTTGCTCTCTGTAAGCAGGACATGGGATCCTGGCAGTAACACAACATCAGTTTTCTTTGGGCTAACGCTTGTTAACTTGTATTTTAGGTAAGAATAAGGATCAGGAACAGCTGTATTGATCACACAGACATCATCAGCGGTTAACCCCATGCTGTTCTCCGAAGGTTGGATCCACAGATACTCTATTTCATCGACAGGCATGGAGAACGAGGGCACTAGAGGTACAGAGTGTGGAGTCGGAATACCCAGAACACAGTGGACCATGCGCTTCGGAGGAGCGGTCATGTCGGTATTTTGGATTTGAATCAACGAAAGATGGAAGTCTTTCGTAGGAGATAATAAAGCATATAGGACGATGCTGTTTGAGGTCGTTGACTTTGAACAACCTAACGAGAGATTGAAGCTATCTCGATCAAGCTCAATGTTGTTCACAAGGTCAGGTAATAAGTCGGTATTCCCAAAATATCCAGCTAGTACTTTCCCAGCGGTCAAGTCCGTTGGGACGGCACGAGGATCGTCTTTTCGCAGATCAGCTTTAAAGCTCCAAGTCTTGTCTTTCTGATACGCGTAGGTGAAAGTAAGTCTGACCCCGCCAATATCCAGGGTACCATCAAACGTGAAGTTGCTTCCAGTATCCTTCTCGTAATCATATTGCAAACCAAGATGCGGCACCCGTATGTGCTCAAGGAGGCTCATAACGGCTTGACCGTCGTCAAAGAAACTGTATAGCACTCCTAGGTTTACGTCAAACGCCTCACCAGTCAATTGCCACTTCCCGTCATTAAAGGAAAGGGCAACCGACATGGAAGTACTGCCAGCACTGCTATCCTTCTTATCCTCCTTCGGTCTCGGCGAGAGGGTAATGTCGGCATGCAAAGATAGTGACAGACTTTTTTTCCTCCAATCATATCTTGCCTGAAGATCCACTTCATCAAGTGAAATGGGTGTCCAGTTTTTACCGCCATTGTCCGTTGCCACACTTGGCTCATCCGCAAGGATAATACCTGAAAAAGCGATACTATCCGGGTCGATGGAAAGGGTCGCCAGAATGACATCAGTTGGGAGACCTGGCGGCTTTGTAACAGCACCCTTTGCATTGGGATTCAAGTTAGCGAGGCATATCGAGGAGCTATACGACTCGCCAGGACCGAGTGGGCTCGGAGTCAGAAGGCGATAGTCCTCGTAGTCTGGTAGCTTCTGCAGCAATTCCACAAAAGGTTGATCAGGTACCATCCAAAGCGAGCCGCTAAACGAGTTTTTAGGCCAAGTATATGAAAGGAGGAATACTGGCTTTTCCCTTTCCGTATTTCCTCCAAATTTGAGGATCAGCTCGAAGTCAATAGTGAATTCAGACGGCTTCAGGTTGTTGTCGATGGCTATGTGTGCGCGTAGGAGCCTCAATGATCCGTGGTCGTTCGGTATCCATTTATCTACATCAATTGTTCCGGATGAGCAAGTGCTTGCGAGCCATTGTAGTATTTGAGACAGAGCAATTCCGTCGCGCCATTGCAAGGTCAAGATTGTGACGTCCGGGTTATAATCCAGAAAAGCGTCCATTTCAAAATCTTTTGCCTTGAGCGTCATCGACAAGATAAGCTCCGGGACGCTTTCAACCACAATACCGTCGCTATAAGGACAAGATGTCATCGTCTTGCGGGCTACTACCTTTGCCCCAGTTACCGAGACTGCGCCAGAAAAAATCGTTCCAATGGCGCCGTTGATCTTGTTTATGGTTTCCGCTGTTGCACTCGCTTCAAGCCTGATAACAGTCAGATAGTTAGACTGCGGTACGAACCAGAGACAATTCCGTGACTTTGGATCAACGTTAATTTGGAAAGTCAGATCATCCGCTAACCGCAGCATATTAATCTTCTCTAAATTGAGAAAACGTGCAATATCTTGCATCGAACAAGCAAGCACGGCGGTGGTGGGCTGCATGCGGAGATGCAGCATAACCAATTCACTGTCGATACCCTCCCCTGCGCTGTTTGACGTAAAGTATGTTATCTCTCCATTTGCCGGCTGCCCTGGAAGCCGCAGACCACAAGTGAAAATGACGCCCCCCGTCGAATCAGTAGAAACATATGTTCCGTCAAGTCCGCACCAGCGTAGCCAGACTGATAGCTCATCTTCGTTCGGATCCAGCGCGGTTCCCGGAAGAGCGGTTACCATTGGCCCTGTCAAAGTCAAATATCCGAATGATAAAGATCCTATAAGAACATCCAGAGCCTGTGGCAGCGAGGCTAAGGCGCTTTGCATGCCTGGAACTGGGTCCACATAGCTACTTAAGATAAAGGTCACATTGTCATTCGCTACCACATCCGCAGCTGCAAGCGTAACGAGGTTCTCGACCGCTGACGGTGTCGGACCTGTACGGACGGTCGCCGGAACCTCCATCTTTGCGCGGAGCTCTGAAAGGGACCGGCGCCTTTTCTTGGTAACTTTTCCTATTACGTCAGTAGCTGTTGCAGATGCGATAGGCGCAGCGGCATTAATGCTTGCACGAGCAGCTGCCCGTGGGGGCTGAACTCTTCTTGGGGGAGGATAGAGTTTCGTAGTCTTAATTTTCCTTCTGAACATAGCTGGAAAAGGAGGTTGGTTCTCGACGCCAACCACGGTAGATCCGTTATATAAGAGCTGAAGCTTGATGTAGAGCATTGTCGTTGACCCCACAAAAGGGTGATACTCCTTCCCTACTGTGGATAGTGTTGCCCAAAAGCCCGCTGTTTTTTCGTAAAGCCATGCTTTCATATCCCCAATGGTCGCCTTTGGCTTTGCTAGTCGCTCGGTTTCGAAAGCTGTTTTCAGCGCATTGCCATCCAGGGCTTTCAGGGCATCTTGGAACTTCACGTTTATTGGATCATTCTCAGTGAACGGATCCAGCGAACCACTTCTGTCAGTATACGCGAATGGCCACTTTACGGTGTCAAAGGCTTCCACCAGGTAATATGGGTAGCAAGTCGCGTAGACATTAAAGGTCGGAGGGTTGTTTTTAGCGCGATATGCATCCAAATAGCATAAAAGTGGCCAGCCTGGATGTCCATATTCTGTGTACGCTGATATAATGATATTACTTGGCTTTAAGCCAGTGATAACCTGCGTTGGTGTGGAATACGTAGAGCCGTGATGGCTAGCCTTAAGGTTGGGAACCTCCACCGGCCCATCACGGTTGATCCACCGGCAGACCTTGTCCTCCATTGAGTAGTCAGCATCACCCGCGAGGTAGTGGGCGACACGCACAGGATTGGTAGGCCAGATGACAAGCAAGAAAAGCGAGTACTTGTTCCTCTTTGATGAGTCTGGTTTGTCCACCACCGTAAACATTGCAGGTCCTAAGCACTGTTCATTGCCAGCCACACAATACAAACCCGGCGCCACTATAGGTCCGTAATCTTTGTTATGGGCTCCTATCAACTCTTTCGGACTTTTAATGTCCTTAGGGCTGGTGGTCGACAAACTACGGTCGCTGAACAGTTCGGTGCCAAGGAAAACGTCAGCGCGGAAACTGTTCCGCTCCAAAGTCCTGACTTTCACCACGCGTTCGACTTTCGCTTTCGCTGCTATCAGCGACAATTCGTGAGTTTTGGGATCCACTTCCCCGCCCACCAGTCTAACACCGCCTTTTTCAAGATCGTCATCAGCAGCGTAAGGGGCGTAGAACGTGCTTGTCGGTGCCCCCTTGTCGTCGTATTTAAGACGTGTGCACTGTGGGGCTGTCGAGCTCAAACCGTCTAGGAGCAAATCAAACAGCCCACGATAGTGATCATCATCCCAATGGGTCAGTACCACAGCATCGAATTTCAACAGAGCGGTAGAGTCCGCAGCGTACGGTAGATACTTCTGTTCTATATCCTTGATAGCATTCTTGATTACTTGGTAGGCGTTAGGGCTTTGGCCTCCATCTGCCAGTACGGCCGCCTTGACGGTGCCAGAGATGACCCAAGTGGTGGTAGTGGTATCGACGAGCAAGTATATCGTGCTATCGCCGGTTCCTATATTAACATGAAATACATCTACACGGGTATTGTCCATTATATCTCGTTGAATTCCTGCACCAGTCCGGGTCTCGTCCGCGTGTCGGTCAGTGACTGGACGGCCAAATAACGACTATCCAACTCAACTTGGCCGACGCGGCTCAGCCAACACACGCGCGCGCGATGATGCGCGAGGGCAACCTTCCACCCGCCCCTTGATCACGAAAGACCTCCTTAGTATGCTCTTTGGCTCGCGCCTGCTAATCAGTTCGTCGCATAAAATGTCTGCTCCTCGCCGCCACTGGTTTCGACTCTTGGTCATAAGTCTCATAACCATTACACCGGCGATCCTCCTCTGCGTTGCCTTGTACAGTATCATGATCTTGCTTTTGCACTGCTAGTCTGTAAATACCGGAGTTAGAATACTAAAAATCATTTTCACCAAAGGTCTTTCACCTATGTGACAACCACGTCTGCAGAATGGGCGAAGCAAGCTGTTTTTTCTGGGGTCATATATCAAGGGGATAACATGTAAGTCTCTCCCAGGTGCTAGAATCCTCCCTCAAGTCAGTGAGACCGATGAAATTTCGTCCGCGGGCGGGGTTGGGATTATTCGCGTAGAACGTATGCTCCGTCCTTGTTTTCCGTTAACGCTGGTCTCTTTTCTCATCAAGGCGCGGCCCCTTAAAAAACTGTATACTGCTGACGGATCCGAGTCGACTTGCCTGCTCGGGCCCCTTGTGCTCTGTCGCGTCGAGGGATTCCCCCCCATTCTGTGTGCAGGCACGATGGGCAAAGAATTTCTGCATTGCGGCCTGCGTGCTTGTTAGCCTCGGCGTACTAGGGATTTTGGTCTTGACTGTTATCAAATTAGTCCACTTGAAGCGGGATTTCAAACACGGTGGTCGTCGAATTCGAAAAACTCACCCTGCGTTGGCTTTTCTCGCCTTCCTGGTTACAATCCTCAACGTTTTCAGTATTTTATGCCTCCTGGCTGCCCTTCTTGTCGGCGGCAACGCTTTTCTCAATCTCCAGCCACCAAACGGGAACTTTGCAACCGATCTGGTGATACCCGATTCAACCGTAGCCTGGCTACCTGGAAAAGGGATGACGTTTGGGTTGGTGGCCTGGATCCTTGGAGTATTGGGTATCTCGGCGGGAACTGTGGTATTTGATATGCCAAAATCTCAGAATGAATGGGGACTGTTGCCTCCAAAAGACCCCCATGAAAGACAAATTGACATTATCGTTGAGGAAGATGAGCTAGAACACCATCGTGACAGCATCGATGTTGCATAATGCCGCCAAATACAACCTTTCACTATAAAATGTCTCTATAAGAATAATTTCAGAGAAAAGAGATAAAACTGTAGATTCCAAACCTCAGGCCGTCTCCCATCACCGGTTTCTGAGACACCCTAGTATTGGGAGGACACAGCATACTGCTGCCAATTACCAGTTATATGCACTGAGAATTATGTGAACCGGCTGCGATGGTAGGATGGCGATGTCACCCATAGTTTGAGATACATAGCATCAATAAACTTGATCCTTTCAAGTTCTGAATATTCTCATGCTAGGTAAGATCAAAGTAAAAATAAATGGGAGACAGTAAGTGGCACAGTAATCGACAAGTTTTACTTAGTGTAGAGGTGACAGAAACTGGCACTAGCTACTACACCAGGGAGTGAACCAGCGTAAACTGGCTCGGAAAAGCTAACTAACTAACTACTAGGCAATTATACACGCAATACGTAACGGTTGTTCTAACCGGATAATTGCCCACCACCACACACGGTCCCTACTAGGCCTTGATCCAGAACTCTTGATGGCATTGAAGCCAGACTCTTGCATCCAGGAGCGAATCGACTGGGCAGCATCACAAGCTGGTGGATTTTCAGTGACAAAGGCTTGGAGACTAAAAAAACTGCATGTCAGCGAGGTGACCCGATGACAAGAAATGCAAGAAATGCCATCGATACATACCAACCAAGCTCAACTAATGTGGCAGTATAATAGTAGGTTTTGTTATCGGATCCGATTGGTTGCCGCTGGTTCTGATCACGGTTGCTGTCGGGCGGTCGAGGTCCTCGACACCACCACATCGGCGTTCTCATGGTTGACCGAGTCGCGATGAGGTTGTGTGGGTCGCAATGAGCGTTGCGCAGATGCTTCGACTCGAGGATGGGTAAAGAGGAAAGAGGGAAAAGGTCCCCCTTTTATAGACCTTTGGCATGCGCCTCACCGCAGTTTAAAAAAAAAACATTACAATACATGCCACACCAATCTGAGCGATAGAGGGGGGTTCTGATTATGCGATATGATTAACCGGATTAATCCGGATAATAATGGGTCCTAGTGCCATTTTCAATCGCCTCCACACTATGCTAACGGAAAGGATATTAGTTATTGCATCGAGAGTTATAATAACAAAGTGAAAGCAACCGAGGAGGTTGCCTTGGATCCAGGCAGTAGTCAAGTTGATAAAGTTGAATCCGTGGTTAGTAGATGATATTGACGATAATCGGTCGCCTTCACAATCGCGAGCTTGATACACTGTATCGTGTAAGCGCTGCAAGAGTAAACCAGTGCGTCTTAAGTAGAGTAGGCGAGGCGGTGAATGGAGTATAATGGACGCATAAAAGTGGTCCTCCTTGGGAAATGATTCGGAAATAATTCATAAGACTTTCGATCGGTAGATGAAGTATGATAGATTTGCTTCACAAAATTACAAAGTTGCTGATTCAACCCCACCTGGTTTCCCTGCGAATCGCTGGCTATAGCCATCCCCGCGGGATCGTCCTGATGTAGCTCTGTTGCAGCGCCTATGTAAAACAACAGCTGTTTTGATCTCTCTCAGCAACTACGGATGCTCTGGTTAGCACTCTTATGGGAAATTGATGACAGCTCTCTTCATTTACTATACGCTCCGGGAAAGGACCATCACAGCGTAAAATGTTGATCAAGTTTCCTTGAAAATGAACCAACTTGGTCCGTTTGGTTATGACACTTGTGGTCAAAGGGGGACATTGCGTGTATCCCAAGATGCCAATGTCGCTTGGAATCTTGTCAAGCTTTGTTGGAAGAAAGTTTCGCTGAAAAAAAAGGATTACGAGTGCGAGGCACAAGCGTAGGAGGTATCAGTTCCCTGAGAGGATCCTGGGGAGGAACTATACAGTTTCGGCACATAAAAGCACCGTTGCGCCTGCAGCCCATGTCTTCTTGACAACAATACATGAGGGACGAATGAAGCTGCCAGGTTTTCAAATAGCCAACTTCTTGAAAAGCAGAGTACATCAATACACAAATAGGCCATCAATGAACTGTCTCTAACCGAGATCTCGAGGCGAGATGATCTCTGGCAAATTCCAAGCGTACTTCTCCGCAGGTATGGTCCAAGGCAATAAGGCAATCGCAACCCAGCCAGTTTCTTTATTACTAGTAGAGGGAGAAAACGTTTATTCGAGACAGAAAACTTCAGCAAAATTAATTGAAAGGAACAAAGTTCCTACTAATTGTCATGCCTCTAATTAAGCGATAAGCCGTCAAGTCGTGCGCAGCAACGATCTCAAAAGTTGGCGGGCCCGACTCAACAGCAACAAGAATTAACTTAATTTAGGGACAATCCCTCCTTATCGACGATAGGCGATTAAAGGTCTACGATATGTAAAAAAAAATCGCCAGTATGAAACAGTTGAATGGCATCCTCCTGTCACCTCACTGCCTGATGAACAGTGATGAGGCCTTGTATTTACCGTAAGATGGTTTGAGCCTGATTTTATATTGACAATCGCTTTCACTACCAGCATTAAACAATATCCCCAAATGTTATGTAACTGTATGGATGAGGTCCCTTGAGGTACCCTAACTTGAGGGTTGGCTGACGTACAACTCACAGTAATCGCGTCGGGGACCCCCGAGAAATCAAACGAGGATCTCGCAAGCGCTGAATGGCGACTATGGATGATCGTCAACCCTCCCGGACGCAAAATAGAGTAGATGAAAACAAAGAAGGTCATCATTCTGCAGGTGCTGCTCGTCACGATTTTTGTTGGCACCTACATTGCAGGCTCTAGAACAACAACAAGTACATTAACTGTGTTGCGCGTGCCGCGCTCGGTTGAAGTTGAATCGCGACAAGACAGCGTGCCAGTAAGTTCGATCGTAGCCAGATACTGCTCGCAACCTGAGCGTCTCTTGAGTGCCGTATTCTAACTTTAATATCCGTGATTCTGGATAATCTTGAAAGCAAAGCAAGCCAAGGATTCTTAATAATGCTACTAATGGCCAGGAATCTAAAAAGTGGGCACCATATGTATATTCAAGCTGCGATTCAACATGGATGCCCGCGCATTTTGCGCCGTGTATCAAGGAGAGAATGAACCAGGGATCCTCATGCAGCCTTAATCCGACGGCACCGTGCATCGCGGAAGCTGAAGAGCTTATTTTTCCAGATTTTGAGATCCGCGAACCCGGCTTCCACAATGCCACATACCGTAACTACTGGGTGTCATCAGTCACGGACCCTCGTAGAGACTTTCATGGCCGGATGCACTGGGTTCACAATGGCTGGGCGCGATATTCCGGGCAGTTTGGGCAGAATTTCATTTTGACAAACGCTGGTTACGAAGCGACTCCATTGGCAGATTCATGGTCAGCAGGCGCATGCATGGCATGGGACACGGATTTTTCAGCGATGCTTCGTCCAGTTGCCAATGGAGCAGCCAAGAAGGTCCGCAAGGCGTTGTTCGCAGCATCCCCCGACTCGTGGAGCTTTCAGCATTTTCTAGATCGTACCACCCACCTTGCCATTCAAGCGGGCGAGCACATAGATACAGATACCTACGTTGTGTCCGGGGCTAAGCAGCGACAAGAACCAGTAAAGGAGATGTGGAACCTAGCATTTGGTGTTAAAGCAGACCACCTAGTCTCCTCACCAATAACTGCCGAAACGCTTATCTTTCCATGCCGGAGCGTTTTGATACACCCTTACTTCCAGATCCGATTTGCAGAACTCATGGGTGTAGCTCGCACCCGTCCAATGTCCGAACGGAAGGTTGTACTTTACCTCTCCCGAAATCAGGATAATACGCTTAACGGAGGTCGACGAATTGTAAACGAGGATGCCCTTCTGAGCGCCGTAACGAAGCTGGTGGAGGAGCGACAGCAGGGAGAGGAACTCGTCATTTACGATCACCGCAAATTTTCGACGATGCAGGAGGTGGTCTCGTTTTGGTCATCTGTTCGAGCAGTTTTCGGGCCTCATGGGAGCGCATTCCATAACCATTGGTTTGCGCCCAAGAATACGATGCTCATAGAATTTGTTCCTCGAGATCGATTCCAAATCTTGTGGTGGGAGCAGTCAGCATTACTGGGGCAGACCTACTGGCCGTTTGCTTTGGCATCAGAGAATGCTCAGCATGATATGAAAGTACCGGTGGACGCCGTCGTTTCTATTTTACGAGAGAATCTTGGGAAAATTCCGGAGCCTGTGCTTAGAAAGTATTACCCTTGGGACACTGGATACTAGATACCCCGCACTTTATGCTCTACCATGTTTCATTTCCACTTTATCGTTTGACATTTTCACCGTCAGCAGCCTCTGAAGGAATAATTTAAGATATCGGAGAATATATCTTTCGAGCCGACTATATAAGAAACGGGGGTATTGTAAGCAATAGAGTAGCCTTGATGCTACAATATAGATTTTTTTCAATTTGAACATAATTCCTTTTTCCGAAAGGTGCCTGACTGCAGAAATCAACTTTGATAAAGTGAATAAGCGATGAAGGCTTGTAGGCCATTGTCTCCCATTAACAATGGCCAGTCATGGACAAAAAGTAGCAGTGAAACGAGAGGCAACCCTACAAAACGTGTACAGACAGTGATCATTTCACTTACTAAAACCATCGCAAATGCCTCGGAGTGCCTCATTGTAATCCAGACTCCAGCTCGATCATTCCAGCTCATCTCACTTCAATATGAAGGAAAATCATGTCCTCAAGTCTCTCTTCCGTGTCCCTGTTTGTTCATCGACGGGCATACGGTGCGGAATACCAAAGGACCAACTGACAAGGTATGCAAACGAATTGCAAGTTAAATGAGGATCACTGTCTGTATTCTAGACCCGCCCGGTATACTCCACCCTCACCGGCGGCTATGAAACGATTGTGCGGACCCATTGGGCCTTCCGTGTCGTGCTCAACACAATAACTATATATTACCGTTTGGTACAACAGCCGCAAGACTTTTGCACCACCAGCCCCCTATGGTATTTTACATGGTTTACGCTTGCTTAGCAATTTCTTCTGCCTTCCGCTGCACTTCCTCAATATCGCCGACCATGTAGAAGGCAGCCTCAGGAAGACCGTCGTGCTTGCCGTCCAAGATCTCCTTGAAAGACCGGAGGGTATCCTAAAAATTGAAGAAAGGTTACGATATTGTACATGTCGGTAAGAATTCTGCAATATATTTACCTGAAGCGAGACATAACGACCTTCGTAACCAGTGAAGACTTGAGCAGTGGTGAACGGCTGACTCATGAAACGCTGGCGATAAAAAAAATCGTGAGCAGAGTTCTTTCGTAGATAGAAGTTAACAAAGTGGATTTCTCACCTGGATCTTACGGGCACGTTCGACAGTGAGCTTGTCCTCTTCAGACAATTCATCCATACCAAGAATGGCAATGATATCTTGGAGGGACTTGTAGTTCTGAAGAATCTGCTGGACGCCGGTGGCGATGTTGTAGTGCTCGTCACCAACGATACGGGGATCCAAGATACGGGATTTCGAGTCAAGAGGATCCACAGCGGGGTAGATACCAAGTTCGGCAATGGAACGGGACAACACAGTGGTGGCGTCCAAATGGGCGAAAGTGGTAGCCGGGGCAGGGTCAGTCAAATCATCGGCGGGCACGTAAATGGCCTTAGGATTCATAGACAAAACGTGAATATCTCTCGCCACCCCTTCATCTCAGACGTATCCCAACATACCTGCACAGACGTAATCGAACCCTTCTTGGTGGTGGTAATACGCTCCTGCATACCACCCATATCAGTTGCAAGAGTGGGCTGGTAACCGACAGCGGAGGGAATACGACCGAGAAGGGCAGATACTTCGGAACCGGCCTGGGTGAAACGGAAAATGTTGTCGACGAACAAAAGCACATCCTGGCCTTCTTGGTCACGGAAGTACTCAGCAATCGTCAAACCGGTCAAAGCAACACGGGCACGGGCACCAGGGGGCTCGTTCATCTGACCATACACAAGGGCAGCCTTAGACTGGCCATCAAGTTGAATGACACCAGCCGTAATCATCTCGTGGTACAAATCGTTACCCTCACGAGTACGCTCACCGACACCGCAGAAAACGGAGTAACCACCGTGGGCCTTGGCAACGTTGTTGATGAGTTCGGTAATAAGCACAGTCTTTCCGACACCAGCACCACCGAAGAGACCAATCTTACCACCCTTAGAGTAGGGGGCAAGAAGATCTACGACCTTGATACCAGTTTCCAACATTTCGGGAACAGTGGACTGGTCCACGAATTCCGGAGGGTCAGCGTGGATGGGAAGAAGCTGCTTGGTCTTGATGGGACCACGCTCATCGACGGGTTCACCGATGACGTTCATGATACGACCCAAGCACTCGGGTCCAGCAGGTACACGAATGGGTGCGCCAGTGTCAAGAACCTTCTGACCGCGGGTAAGACCCTCAGTACCGTCCATGGCAATGGTACGGACAGTGTTTTCACTGATTATCGTTGCATTTAAATTCTCGTACAACAACTGTAGAATCATCAAAGTACAAAATCCTCACCCCAAGTGCTGGGCAACTTCCAAGACAAGACGGGACTCGTGACCTTGGACCTCCAAAGCGTTCAAAATTGGGGGCAAGTTTCCAGACTCGAAGTGAACGTCAACGACGGCACCGATAACAGCACGAACTGCACCAGTGCTACCGGCCTCAGTAGCGAGGGAACGGACTTTGGAGAAAAGGAGAACGAAACACGTTAGCAGCAGTACTTTGCAACAGCGTCGCAGCCTCGGCAATTGACCATTCTCCCGGACACCTCGCATCATGCACGAGGAACTCTCTCCAGTCCATTATAGATTCAACCAGCCCTCCATATCTTTCAGTGTTGCTATTCCCTATGCGCCTGCTCGTGCCTTTGAGGTTCGCCATCCAAGGTCGCGTACAAGCAGATGTGGCAGCCGGTGCTTCCCCCCAACGCGAGCGCAACACTCACCAGTCTGGTTCCGCAGTTGAGCGGCAGCCTTACGGCTGATACGTGCGACTCCACGCGCCACGATCATGATGCAAAAATGGGGATGAAGGGGGATGAAGGATGCGGGCGAGCGACGAGAAAAACGAGAAGTCGTTTGTCCACGGGAAATTCAATACAAGGAAATGGTTGCTAGGGGATAAAAAATACGGCGGCGACAAACCCATAAAATGCATTTCAAACCCATCTAAGGTGGCGGGTTCGAATGTGATCGCCACACATTACATAAGCACGTCGGTGTTTTGCGCTTCACCTCCATCAACTATTTGACTAGCCTTTGAGTACAGACATCTAACTAATGGCTGCCCGTTCTCGGGAATTTACAGCCTTTTGTAGGTGATCTCTATTCGACGAAATAGAACCTGTGAGACCACGCTGCTTGCCGTGCGAGGAACTCGGATCTAGTATGGCCAAAGAAGACCGTAGATCTGCTGGTAGGCCACAGGTGGGTGGAGCTTGTGCTGCACATCTTCTGTGGTAGACGGCAGAGCAATCTGAAAAATCATGAGCGGTCAATCATTCTTATAATTCAAAAGGGGCGACGGCCATGTCTCACCATCGCACGAGAGATGCTTATGGCCGAGGCCAACACGCTTGCCGCACCTATTAGAAAACGCTAAGCCGACCAAACTCCATTTTGAGCGGGATTCAGGAGCAGCTTACGCTTGACACTTATTTAGGGTTGGAGTCGCGAAGAGAGAAAATCGGTGGGGCACAAAATGGCCAATTCGCCGAATCGGACTTGACCCTGAAGTGAGCTGTCCCGGTGACGCAGATGCGGGGGTTTCAACGCATTCGTCAGTTAGAAGAGACTGGGAGGGTGATTTGTTTGATGACGAGGAAATGGCACTAGATGGAGGTGTCTCTATTCTTAGATCGGTTTGGGATGCAGTGTGAGACCGTGGTCGTGCGACTACAATGAGATATCATTAAAGGTTAGTGCTTAGACAGCTGTTGTCGTATGCTGGCAATACCCACGTGATATGGAAGATGATGAAGAGTCTCCATCTGCACTATCGATGCTGGTTGAGGATCCGTAATGTCGCATGCTGTTGATCAGCGGTAGCTCTGGGGCCAGTATTCCTAGATTTACAGGTTCCTCTTTGGCGAGATCCACTTCAAGCTTTCTCAGTTGTTGTAGTACCTCCTTAAGTTGTGGTCTCTTGGTCGCGTCGGCATCGGTACATGAGAGAGCTATTTTCAATAGTTCTGGCGGACAACCTGCATCCGGCACCACGGTTGCAGGATCGATTCCAAAGTATGGAATTTCTCTACGAAAGTGTTCCTGGTCGGCTACCGACCATGTCACTATTTCGCATAGAATAACCCCGAAGGAAAAAACGTCGACACGTTCGTCAAAGTCCATTCCCAGCATGATCTCTGGTGCCATATATCCATCGGTCCCGCAAAATGACATCCTTTTGAGTTCCTCGGCTGTTTTGGCTGTTTCTCTATGCTTCCCGAAGACTGGTTGACACAAGTACCGGCAATGAACATTTATTTTCACCTACCTTGACAACCCAAAATCGCAAAGCTTCAAACGGCAGTTTTCAGTGACCAGTAAATTTTCAGATTTAAGATCCCTATCAGACAATGTCATTCTCTTAGGCATTTCGGATTCCAGTCGACAATCCGCTGATGTCGCCTAGCTTACCTATGAATGATACTGTGTGCATGCAAGTACACTAGAGCACGAGCAATGCTGTTCACGCAAATGAGCACTTTTCAACTTGATTTAGAGATTTAACAGTCAGTACCCACTCCGTTGCAAAACTAACTCGGAGACGCCATGACGCCGGCTTGGTGGCATTTTGAATCCATTTCTTTAAGTTCCCGCCGCTGACATACTCTGTAATGAGATAAACCTTCAATTGAGAAATCAGTAAAACTGACCGGGTAGCGCTAACAAAAAAGCGGATTACCTTGTTCTCATGGACACAACTTCCCATAAACTGAGCAATGTTGGGATGTCGTGAGGCACTAGAATGGGGAAGGCATATCATGAGCCAGCGCTTTATCTTCCTTTGAAAAGTCCTCAATGTACCTCAAAATCTCCAGTTCTCTCCCCACGTATTTCTGCAGATTAAAGTCTGGTTGATCGGCAATGTCAAGGAATTCTTTGATGGCAACGTCGGTGCCCTACAGGTAGATCGATATATGACATGTCAGTGCATATGCACCAGAGCGATATAAATGAAACCTGGCATTACCAGATAATCTGCCCTGGAAATCAACACTCTCAGCATCAGCTTCTCATGCGTCGTGGAGAGCAGCCAGTGAAAGGACATACCTCCTTACAACTCCAAAGTTGCCCGCCGCGATATCTTCTTCTATTATCAAATCTGACCATGCAATGCTCATAGCTAAAAAGGGTTCTCGTTTGCACAACCGCTGTCGATGGTTGAGAAATCCTAGCGATTTGCTACCCGTGACACGAAATCAGTCCTGTCGCTGCTATAAATAGCGACAATCGCCCTCCGTGATGTGCCGTATAGTGGACAATGCGACCAACGAAGAAAGATAAAAAGACCCTCAACGGGTAGGATACAGGGTTGCTTCTGGAGAATGGTCACATTTGCCCATCCTTGGTATTTTTCATAGATTACGACGGTGATTTTATGGAAAATGTGAACGAAATCGGTGGGAAAAAGAGTTAAACCTTGGCGAGAAATCAGAACCCCGGAAAAATCTCCCAGCTAGGACTCCTTTGTAAAGGGCGGGGATGCGCTCAAAGCGTTCATTTCGATCGAGGCCGTTGAAATTCGGTCAGATGGAACGTTTACAATTGGCCGTCCATTTGATGGATGCAGTTCAGAGACTAAATGGCAGTGGGTTCAATGAGTAGATGCTCATTGAGCTTAAGAAAGAGTCCGGCCCAACCTGAGAGGGTGCGTTTGCTCCATTGCATCAGTGCCTCTTACGGCATCGTCGTCAGTGCATCAACTTGCGATAGGAATAGCAGCAGACAGATGCTTTTCTGTTCAACCTAGTCACCTTTGTCTGTAAAAAGACCAGCCTCGAACGACATTGGCTGTCGTGGTTGGTTGACAATTCGCCTCACCCAGTCTTTGGACGATATTGCACAGATCTACATCAATTTACCTGCTGACCGACATGTTGCCCTCTGGCATTTAGTTGCAGCGTGGTTAAGCAGCTCATGGTCGCCCTATGAAATCCCGCCATCGCTTCCCTCTTCCTCAAGCGTGGGCATACAAATGCTAAATCTTCCAGTCATGGTGTCTGCGGTTAATCTACTAAAAATAATGAATTGTGCTCATTCTATACAATGTTCAAAAATCAAACTCTTTACGCCCTCGTTTCCTCCACCCATACTCTAGCGTTCATAAACATTCTCATCCATCCTCCCCACTCTCCTTCAGCCCATCCGGTTGCCCGCCCATCCACATCAATCCCCCATGTGTTGGCCCACGCCCGAACTACACGCTCAGGGTGCGGCATCAGTGCCAAGACCCGACCGTCCCTGCTGCTAACCCCAGTGATACCGCCATCACTTCCGTTGGGATTGAATGGGTACCGCTCACGACCGGCTGGTGCCCCGTAGTTATCTATGAACCGCAGGGCAACTGTGCCGTCCACAATGGCCGCCTCGGTTTGCTTAGCACCCCCCGGATATTCTGCGCGCCCCTCCCCGTGGGCGACTGCGATTGGTATCCGTGACCCTACCATTCCCTTCAAAAAGATGCTCGCGGTCGGCAGGACTTCAACCATAGCCACACGGGCTTCGAATTGCTCGCTTCGGTTCCTCATGAAAGCTGGCCAGTGTCCTGTACCAGGAATCAGCGATTTCAAACCAGATAGCATTTGGCAGCCGTTGCAGATGCCCAATGAAAAGGTATTTTCTCGCTCGAAGAAATGAGCAAACATGCTTCGGGCGCGCGAATTCAACAGAATGCTCTTGGCCCATCCAGCACCAGCGCCTAACACGTCCCCGTAACTAAATCCTCCGGGACACCCCAGCCCGACAAAACCGTCAAGATTTACCCTGCCGCTCAGGATGTCGGTCATGTGGACATCTACAGCTTGGAATCCAGCCTTATAAAAGGCAAATGCCATTTCGCCATAACTGTTGACTCCTTGCTCACGCAACACAGCAACACGGGGAATGTTGTTCGAAGGAGTTTTCAAGATAATATTCTGTGTTATATCTTCTTGTGGGTTATAGCTCAATTTTGCCCGTAACCCAGGATCGTGGACATCCAACAGAGAATCATATTCCGCCTGGGCACACTCCGGATTGTCACGAAGTGCCTGCATTCGATACGACGTCTCGGCCCATCTCCTGTGGTAGACAAGTCGTGAACCCACTAGTCGTACCGAGGCTCCCCATGAAAAGGTAATTGCATCTGATCCAGTCTGTCCAACAACTCCGATACTGTGAAGGTGCACCGATGGATACCCGGCCTCCTTGAAGACTCGGCGTACCTGGTCAACCTGCGAAGTTCGCACCTGAATGACTGCACCAAGCTCCTCATTGAACAGAGCTGCGGTCGGATCAGATCCTCCTAGCGGGGAAAGGTCGATACTACAGCCCACGTGCCCGGCAAAGCACATTTCCACAATAGTAGTGAATAAACCACCATCCGACCTGTCGTGGTACGCTAACACTAGTCCTTGCTTGCGGGCTATCTGCATCGCATCCCAGAACGCTTTGAGGGCTTGAGGACTTTCAACATCCGGCGCTTCTGTCCCCAGTTCATTATAAACTTGAGCCAAACAGCTTCCGCCAAGCCGCTGTTTTCCGCAAGCAAGATCGATCAGCATCAAGGTGGTCTCTTCCTCTCCAGTACGAAGCTGTGGAGTGAGAGTCTGTCGCACATCCGTGACTGGACCATATGCGGTGATGATCAAACTCAACGGCGCTGTAACAGCTTTCTCCTCTCCTTCTGGACTGCGCCATTTTGTCTTCATGGACATGGAATCTTTACCAACCGGAATGGTCAGACCCAATTTTGGACACAGGTCGAGGCCAACGGCTTGGACAGCATCATACAACGCAGAACCTTCTCCCGGATGGTCCGCAGCGGACATCCAGTTAGCACTCAGACGTACCGTTCCCAGCTCCTCGACGTTAGCTGCCACCAAATTAGTGAGCGCCTCTGCGACAGCCATCCGCGCTGACGCTGCGGCGTTTACTAACGCCAGAGGTGTTCGTTCTCCCAGTGCCATCGCCTGGCCCGTATACCCTTCGTAACTCGAGAACGTAATCGATACATCTGCTACAGGCACTTGCCAGGGGCCTACCATTTGGTCTCGAGCAACAAGGCCAGTCACCGTTCGATCGCCAATTGTGATTAGGAATGACTTGGATGCAACAGCCGGAAGCCGGAGTATGCGTTCTGCAGCGTCTTGAATGTCGGCGCCTAGCGGCATTTTGAATGGTGGTCGCTCTGGCGAGAGCGTGGTCGCAGTCCGATGCATTTTGGGTGGCTTACCAAAGAGTGTCGACATTGGCAGATCAATGGGTGTGGTGCCAAGGAGAGAGTCCTCCAATTTCAGTCGCTTCTCAGCAGTAGCGACCCCTACGACGGCGAATGGGCATCTTTCACGTTCGCAGATAGCTTTGAAGAGTTCCAGATGCTCAGGTTGGACAGCAAGTACGTAGCGTTCTTGCGATTCATTGCACCATATTTCCATAGGGCTCATACGCGGATCATCGCATGGCACATCACGCAGCTGAAATACAGCGCCAAGATCAGAATCATGAACAATTTCTGGAAGAGCATTCGATAGGCCCCCCGCGCCAACGTCATGAACAGCCACAAGTGGGTTGTCGTCGCCATAAGAAGTACACGTGTCAATGACTTGCTGTGCTCTCCTCTGCATTTCTGGATTCTCACGCTGCACCGAAGCGAAGTCAAGTTCAGCCGAACTTTGCCCTTGACTCATTGATGAAGCCGCTCCACCACCCAATCCAATCAGCATTGATGGCCCTCCCAAGACGATCAGCTTTGCCCCCGGTTCGATGTGCTTTTTGAAAACATGCATGGGCCTCACGGTGCCCATACCGCCGGCAATCATGATAGGTTTGTGATAACCACGCACTTCTGAACTACTATCCGTGGCAATACGATCTTCGTACGTACGGAAATAGCCCGCCAAATTCGGCCTGCCAAATTCATTGTTGAACGCTGCACCGCCAAGGGGAGCTTGAATCATGATTTCCAAGGGTGACGCCACGTGCCCCGGTCGACCGACGTCTTCCCTGGCCTCCCACGGTTGAACAAAGCCCGGCACGCGAAGGTTTGAAACGGTAAAACCAGTCAAACCTGCCTTGGACTTTGATCCTTGACCCACCGCCCCTTCATCACGTATCTCTCCACCTGAGCCCGTTGATGCGCCAGGAAACGGAGACACGGCTGTTGGGTGGTTGTGCGTTTCAACTTTCGCAAGCGTATGAAGCTTCTCGATGTTGACATTGTAGATATGTTGGTTTGCAGGATCAGCGGAGAATCGAATCCCCTCCGGCCCTTCTAATACCGCAGCATTGTCGGAGTATGCGGAGAGGATGTGCTCGGGGTGAAGTTTGTATGTATTCCTGATCATGTCAAACAATGAATGATCGCGATTTTCCCCATCGATAGTCCAGGAAGCGCGGAAGATCTTGTGTCTACAGTGTTCCGAGTTCACTTGGGCAAACATCATGAGCTCAACATCTGTGGGATTCCGAGGTTTCTCTCCTGCTGGAGGGTGCAAGAAAGCTTCAACCAAATAATCAATCTCGTCTTCTGCCAATGCCAGGCCCCATGCCCGGTTCGCTTCAGCTAAAACTGCTCGTGGATTGCCCCCTGACTTGACAGCGCCAAGAAGATCGACGGATTTTAAAGGCGCGGGATCTCCAGTATTAAAGACTGCTCCTTCCGCAGGAATGGTACGAAGAACGACTTGAGTCATACGATCGTGTAACTGGTCGGCAAACGAGCTTAAATCGGCATCCGAGACTGATTTCCCGCCATCGGTATGCACAAAGAAAGCGATACCGCGTTCGATTCTCTTCACATACTGTCCTAATCCACAAGTGCGAGCAATATCAGTAGCCTTCGATGACCACGGGGAAATGGTTCCGGGTCGCGGTAAAACGAGAAAGAGCTGGCGGGCGTCTTTTCCATCTGCAGGCAAGCGGCTTCCAGTGGCCAGAGCGTGCCGCCAAGTCTGCTCTTCTTTGGTAAAAGTGTTTGCTTCCACAGAGCCGTATCGTAGGAGTGCGTTCAGAGTAGCTGTGACTGTTTCCACCTTCTCGTGCGACAAAGACGAGAAGGCATCCGAGGTGCGAACAAAGTGGACGTAGAACGCTCGTATGTCGGCTATGGCATTGCATCGAGTCTTCACATCCAGCAGCAGCTTCTCTGTCCTAAATGCGGACAGAGCGACCGAGCCTGGAAGGACGAGCATCTTGCGTGCCAAAGTTGTGAAATGAAAAAAAAGGTGGGCAATGGAAAAAGTCCTGTAGGCCTCCGCCGAAAGCAAAGCGAGAACGAAATTGCCATGCCAACAAGATAACTAAGAACAAACGTGATCTGAATCACGTAAGCAGTCGATCGCTCACGCGTTTGACGGTTCACCATCTCCCCCCGTGCAGCTGAGATTCCCCCCCTCGATTCTTATCTTTTGAGTCTGCGCCGACAGGATTTTTTAAAATTACTTATAGATCTTGCTTGATGCTCCGTCCGTCTTGTTGTTGTTTTCCAATTTCATCTAAAAGCCTCATACAGGTCAACATTATAAAGCATGGGTGTCTCGGAAACCCGCCTTGGAGTGGGGATTCTTCTGGCCAATACATGTGCCCTACTTGTTTCTTTGTTCATTCTTTACACTGCAATTGTTCCTGCATCACTCTTTGGATACTCCCTTCCACAATGGCACACTGACAGCTCCATTGCGAAATCCATTATACGAATCGGTTCGTCTTGCAATCTTGATGGACACATTCGGTGTATTGACGATGGCGCTTCACATAGGTTTCTATGCATACGGAAGTTTACTTCTTGCTACGGCTTTGGGCGGGTTCTTCCATTTGTTATGCAGTAGGGGCCAAACCAAGGCTTACCAACAGGGTCCCTTTTTGGTCTATGCCATTCTGTCGATTAATACGCTCCTGATTGGGTTTGCCTCATTGGCGCTGGGTATCTACGGCATTGCGGTGGCTCCAGATGTGCAAAGTTCTCCCAGTTCTACCATCCGTTCTGGTGGTACGGATAATTCTCGGAATCGCTGGATTTACGTAGTAGCGGGAATAGCTGTGTCCCAATTGGTTGTAGGCATTGGTTATTTCGCCGCGTTTAAGCGTCGGCAGTTAACCCTGAGGAATATGCACGCAAAACTGATAGCTGAGATGGACTTGTCCACCGAACCGGACAATCGATACGACCGCCAGTTTAAGAGGGCAAAAGCCCGCCGAGACCCCGGTGCCGTGGCCACCGTGTCCAATACCACGTCGAATCCACACATAGACATAACGCCAACGATGGACAATACTGACACCGGTGCCCTTTCTAAAGCCGTCGATTACCCTACAATCGGATTTTCGGCCAACGAACCTCAGTATGAGTACATTTATGTTCCAGAGGCACCATTTCCTGCAATCCAATATCCGGATGATTACGCTCCTACTACAGATGCCGCACATGGTGCAATCCTAACGCCTCAGCCAGCCGATCCCGCCACGGGATATTTTACTGATCCCGCCCAATACCCAACCGTCGTCCCCTTCCCGGGTGAGGCACCGGCGACCATGTCTTCTTCAATTTGCGCCAAAGAAGAAATTCACAACATGGAACTAGAGAATGAGAAAAGTACTACCTTGAATAGTACTGTCCCTAGCCTCCAATACTCGTCATATACGAGGCTTGACGAAGATAGCTATTCCATCAAGGACCACCGGCTCTACATTGTCAATAGGGCCCCAAGAGATGATTATGAGTACGACTATCCCTTAACACTGGAGGCCTACGAGGGTGACGATGGAACGTCTAGCGTGATGGCTGACACAGGATCTTGGCTCGGCTCAATCCGTCGATAACTGCCAACTCCTTGCCTCTGTTCCGGACTCTGATAACACCGTCCATTTTCTGTGATTTTTCTTTCTTTGTAATGATGTATCTATGTAAATGTTTCTCTGCAACGTCGCTTTAACATGAGGACAGTAACTGGTCCACTTGATCAGAGCGAAAGCGTTCATAGTTGAAGTCCAAATGTTCGGACACACATCCATAGCTGCAAGCATATTCATTTATCCTTTTTAGGATGTCCGTCCATCTCGGACACGAATTTCACATTTTGAGGACCTCGAGCAGATATCTATTCCTCCGTTCCCGTCCAGCATCTGTCCTACGCACCCGGCAAAGAACTTGTGCTAGGGATTGTGCGGCCACACATAGCTCGTGTATCTGCCACTCCGTTCAAAAGAAACACTTGTACCATTAAGAAATCGTGAGCAAGACCAAATGGTAAGGCACCTTGCTCAGTGGGTTATCGCTTCATTCTGCCCTAGTTACTGCCGTAGCGTCTTACCGTTTCTTTCCGAATATTAATCAGGTTGACAGAAAACGTCCTCGTGCAACCTCTCCTGCACCAGATGCTCGGGCCAGTTCTCCGGGACTTGACGACCCTGGAAGGGAAAGGGAATCAAGTCTGCCACCCTTTGAAGAGGCCGAGGTAGAAGAAGAGGCTATAATTGATGATGTTCTTGACATGGTGGACGAGGAAGAGGAGGATGGGGACGGGGAAGATCTGTTTGGGGACAATGTCGACAAGTATGCTTTGCGATACGAGCGGCGGCCGAGCAAAACGTCGATCATGTGTCCTTACTTAACTTGTCTTTTAGCGACTATCGCGAGAATATTCGATTGGATCGATATGAGATTGACGAAGAACTGGAGAATGAGGACTTTGAACAGATGGATATGGAAACACGGCGGCTTGTCGAGGCAAAGTTGCGTCGAAGGGACCGAGAAGAGGCACGGCGGGATGGAAGGCTTCCAGCTGCATATATGGACGAAGGTGGGGATCTAACCATAAGATGAAATTTCTGATATTTCGTCTCTTCTGACCGTTCTGACTCGCCCTAGACGACGACGATTTGGAAGGGCCTATGCCAATACGTCGACGAAGGAGACAGAATATTGATCCTGATTTGCAGTTGGATCTGGACGGCGATGTAAGAGTCACGCTGTACCGCACTCGGAAGTCATAATCTAATTTGCTTCGCAGATGGAGGTGCCAGCTGACATTGGTGATGTTAGAGGGCCTTTGAACGAATGGGTGGTTATGGAAGGCCCTCGGCAAACAATCAAACGTGAATTTCATCACTTTTTGACCTCCTTTGTCAATGAAAATGGGGAATCTGTCTACGGAGAAAGGATCAAAGCCATGTGTGAAGGTATTCTGAGGGCCTGTGGAACGTTCATGTGTTCAATGAACTGATCTGGTTTCGCATAAGCCAATGGAGAGTCTCTGGAAGTTAGTTATCTGCATTTAGCTGAAACGAAAGCAAACCTTGCGTTTTACGTTGCCAATGCACCCGCCGAAGTCCTCAAAATCTTTGATGTTGTGGCTCTGGAAGTTGTTCTCTCCGGGTTTGAAGAATATGACCAAATCAAAAGTGAAATTCATGTTCGGATAACGGACCTGCCTGTGTGCGAGACTTTGAGGGACCTCAGGCAAAGTCACCTGAATACATTGGTCAGAGTAACGGGGGTGGTGACTAGACGAACAGGAGTGTTCCCTCAGCTCAAGTACGTCAAGTACGATTGCGTCAAGTGTGGTGCGGTGATCGGACCTTATTATCAAGATGCAAATACCGAGATACGAGTGGGTAACTGCCCGAATTGTCAATCCAAAGGGCCGTTTAACGTTAACAGCGTAGAGGTCAGTGCAACTCCTGTCAGGCTCACCTTGGGTCCCATCCTAAACCTCTGTCCACAGACCGTATATCGGAACTATCAACGTATGACGTTGCAGGAAACACCCGGCTCTGTGCCAGCCGGGCGGTTGCCAAGGCACAAAGATGTAATATGTTTATGGGACTTGGTGGATTATGCGCGGCCCGGAGAAGAAGTGGTATGGGTTGGTTATCGGTATGAGGGAGACGCTGAACGTTCTAGTAATGCATCTCCTTTCTAGGAGGTCACTGGTATCTACCGAAACAATTTTGATGTATCCTTGAACACGCGCAACGGCTTTCCTGTTTTTGCAACCGTGATTGAGACAAATCATATCAGCAAAAAAGAGGACGCGTTTGCAAGCTTCCGTTTGACTGAAGATGATCAGAAGAGCATTCGTGCTTTGTCGAAGGATCCACGTATTTTGACCAGGGTACCTTCGTTCACTATGTCTAGTTGGGTCGTGCGGCGATCTTACCGGTAACGCTTTTAGATCATAAAGTCAATCGCACCATCTATATATGGCCACGAAGACATTAAAACCGCCCTGGCATTGGCCATGTTTGGTGGTGTATTCAAAAATCCCCAAGGAAAGCATCGCCTCCGTGGGGATATCAACGTTCTCCTGCTCGGTGACCCCGGTACAGCCAAATCGCAATTCTTAAAGTATGCTGAAAAGACTGCACATCGTGCGGTATACACTACTGGGCAAGGTGCATCCGCCGTCGGACTGACAGCTTCCGTGCATAAGGATGCTGTCACCAAGGAATGGACCCTGGAGGGTGGTGCACTTGTCATGGCAGATAAAGGCGTTTGTTTGATTGATGAGTTTGATAAGATGAATGATCAGGACCGGTGAGTCAATACATCCCCCCCGCCAGTCTTTCGTCTCTCTTCGACGGCCCGATCCCTGAAACCAGATATTACCCTTATTCAGGACTTCTATCCACGAAGCAATGGAGCAGCAGAGTATCTCCATATCCAAGGCTGGTATCGTCACTACTTTGCAGGCGCGGTGTGCTGTAATTGCTGCCGCAAATCCTATCCGCGGTCGTTACAACACGCAGATTCCATTTTCACAAAATGTGGAGCTCACGGAACCCATTCTGTCGCGTTTTGATGTACTTTGTGTGGTCAAGGATGTAGCAGATCCCGTAGTTGACGAGCGATTGGCTCAGTTCGTTGTGAACAGTCATATTCGCAGCCACCCTCTGTATAAGGAGGAGGAGGGTTCAGAATCATTGGCACCTCCAGTTGACGAAGATGTAAGCCTGAAGTTTGTTTGAAGCCTGCAACAATGTGCAATGGAAGCTGATGTTCCGTCTGATCACTTTGATTTGGTCTAGATTATCCCACAAGACCTTTTGCGAAAATACATCATGTATGCCCGTGATAAGGTCTACCCTCGTATTGCAGATATTGATCACCACAAGCTGGAAAAACTCTATTCTGAACTCCGGCGGGAATCCATGGTATGTGAAATTGCGGCCAAGGAAGGTCCTAAACAAACAATTTCGCATTAGCTTACATTCGTCTGTTGAAGATGACTGGAGGTATTCCGATCACAGTCCGTTATCTTGAATCAATCATCCGTATGTCGGAAGCATTTGCGCGGATGCATCTGCGCGACTTTGTGCGACAAGATGATGTTGATCGAGCTATTTCCGTCACTATAAAGAGCTTCATCAGCTCGCAAAAGTACTCTGTTAAGAAGCAAATGGAAAAGGTATCCTCTAATATCATTGCTGATTGTTTTTTCGACCTCTCTAAGCGCATTGGTGTTCTAGGCATTTGACAAGTATCTCTCAAGAGATCGCGACTTTTTCGAGCTCCTTCATCACATCCTATCCGAGATTGTTGCCGAGCACATTCGCTTCAGCTACTTCCGGCGGGATACAATGCCTGACGACGTCGAAATTGATGCGGAAGAGTTGGAAATGCGTGCCAGGCAACTTCGTATTCATGATCTGCAGCCTTACTATCAGAGTCGGCTGTTTAAACAAACTTTCAAATACGATAGTCGGAGAAAGAAGATATACAAGAAGCTGTAGGGCATTAGTGTAGTGCACAGTCGGTTCGGTAGGCGTGTACTTGAGGTGGATGATGGCAGTCTGCTGGTTTCTCATTATTCTTTACTTTATTTTTGAAATGTTTTTGTTGCTTCTTGCTGTACATTAGAATTGAGCTTGTTTGAACTTTTACCCCTTGGAGTCTGCAAAATCTTTTCAGTAATGCCATGGTACGGCCACGCAATTTATTCGTTGAGCAAACAAGATATGGAATTATATTCTTGTTGCTTATCCCGTCGGATCAGAATGGTTGTGTTGTATGCATATTCTACCGATGAGAAGGATATACATGTAAATAGCGCAACCTTCATCTACACGGAGAACTCGTTACAGTACAGCAGTAACTTGATAAGTATTCACAATATCAGCACATATACGACCAAAAAATACAGCTACATATATAGAAATCCCACCCTCACTTCATTCCTTCACTAGTACTCATCACTTAATCCGTTTTCTTGCTGGGACCAGTGTTTGCAATGGGTTCCGCCGGCGGTGGTGGCATTCGTGCTAGCTCTCTCAGAAACCTTCGAAAAGTAAAAGTCAGCTGTTATGGCATGCTGAGTTTACGAGAGAGCACATAGCTTACCATTGAACAGAAAGGAAGAGGCAAATTGCAATGGCCATCAATGCGAGCACATGCATGTTGCCTCCCGTTGCCACCGCCAGAGCGGTGAGCGATAGGAATAGGCCAGCAAATGACAGATTCATAACGCCCTGAACTCGCGAATTGACACCGGGTGTAAAAATAGAGTTCCAGATCTCTTCCAAAATCCCAACATCATGCGCAGGTTGCTGTTCTGTCGGCGGCTGGACGACATGGTGGCGGGCCTCGCGCAAGTCCTCGGCCATTTCATCCTCGATCTTGTCATAATTATTGCTAGTCAAACGAAGGGCTTCGGCTTCGTCTCCTTCATCGTCAGTAACTATTCCTGCGTCTTCATTTCCTTCGGAGCTATCCTTATCATCAGTTATAATACCACTGTCCGGAGCGAGCTTGGTTTGAAGGGTTTCGGTTGTTATTGGGTCAGGTACTTGTTGGTTGGGTTCAAGAGAAGACAAGTCCTGTGTCTTGTCAGCGGTTGGGTCCGTGCCGGGAGAAGAGAGCTCGGTAGACGTCGCTACAGGCTCTGCCGCTGCTGCGGGGCTTGCGGGTGCATCACCGGTAGGATCGCCTTGAAGAACTGCCGCTTTTGACAATTGTTCCAATGGCGGAGAGTGAGGTGCAGAGACACTCAAAGCATCCACCAACAATAGTATTTTGGCACCGTCATATAGCGTCTTGGAGGTTTTTGATTCTGTTGCATCGACGTCTTTGTCGTCGTCCGCAACAAGCGGCGGAATATCATCTTGTTGCTCGAGAGGACTTTCATCCAAGTCCTCTTCGCTGGGCTTCTCAACGACGACTATGGACTCGGAATCTGTGTCCGTGGCGGAGAGCTGTTCCGATTGCGTTTCGGCTGCCATGTAGAATTGCAGTTGAGAGATCAAGCAGCAGCGTGTTTTCACGCTCAGAACTGCTGTGGAAAGGCAGCACAGCACATGACGTAAGGTCGTTTGGACACCCTGCGGAGATTGGCTTTTGGGGAGGTCTTTTGCAGCGTCCAACCAACAACTTTTCTGCTATGTTTTTCCTGAGATCACTCAACTGCGTATCCCAGCATGGTGCATCGTCTATGCCGATGATTGTAGCACCTCCAACGGCTCAGCATACGGGCTTCTTCCATCGCATCGCTCAGATCTATCGGTTTTTTATCAACTCTGTTAGGTTAATTCGCTTAAGTTTTCACGCGGGAGTGGGGATTTTGAGTACTTCATTGAAGACTTTTTTCAGTCCGTTGACATTGGAGGTTGATAATGCACGACATTTGGGTACGTTAGATACGTCCAATCTCACATATGTATGGTATTCTAGCAAGTCCGACGTCGAATACACTTCATTCGTATCCCTGCAAGATATCTCGAGACATTTCTTCGAATTCCATTCATCAATTATCGCCTTGGCTTGAGTACACTGCTTCCCCCGGTCGTGGGTACCGCGATAACCATAGCGGTTGCGGCGTATCCAGTAGTTCTCGCGTCACAAGTTCCAGATCTCCCGTCTGATGTAATGGGCAGAATGGTCTTTAACATGGCTTTGGGAGGGATATTGAGTATGATGCCGCTGGTTGGCGGACTCTTGACCAACGTATGGCGACCGAGTTCGAGAAATCTCAGGTAGCGCTCCGTCTTGTTTATATTTCTGATATGTGAAATATGGTGTTTTAACATATCTCTCCCATAAGGCTTCTGGAAAAGTCTTTAAAAAGGATCAAAAACGCACCAACTGCTTCCTCGAGCAATATCTGATCCCGATTGCCCAAGCAGCCGAGGGCGACACATTCTGGGAGGAAAAATTGATAGCTGGGATTGACACAGAGCGCTGTCGAAAACTGCCTAATGTCTACGTCAATGTACTTGTACAATAAATTCTTCCTTAGCGATGTTTCTTTTGCAAGTTGGATTCAGTCTTTTACATCATTCCAAGTTCCGACTTTGCGCCAAGAAATGCAAGAAATGCGGTGTGCCATGATGCCATCTTATCAGATGCCGGAGAGGGAGACAGCCAAGCATCTTGATGGGAAGCCGCGGTCATCTACATGTGCAGTGCTCTCGTCCAGCACCTTTCCAGAAGAAGCTGGGTAATCGATCGACAGGGCAAAACTGTGCCACATGCGCGTAGCCGCCTTACATGATCAGTTTCGTTCGAACGCTCTAACATAAAAACCCCATTCCTACTTTCAACCCCTAGTCCAATTTCCAGTTTGCGCAATGCCGTCCGTTGCCTACGTTGTCACATGTATCATAGCCTTCTTGACAGATCTTACAGGCACAGTCGGGAACTACATCTCACTGGTAGGGTCTTTATTTATGTTTATTTATCATGCTACTAACCTTTTCGTTTTCGTACGCTATTCTCAAGGGAATTTCATTGTTGAACAACCTCCCCTGGTCTCCTTTTTATCCTTCCAAAAGCAACCGGCCCCAAGCTAATGCACCCCGCGTGGCGATTATAGGCGCTGGTGAGCGCGACTCGGGATGTTGTTATTTCCTGCTTCCTCTGAAATATATGCTCTAGGTCTCAATGGTATAGGCGCTGCCGCAGCCTGTCTAGCGTCCGGTGTGGAAGTAGTTATTTTTGAAGCGTCCGACCAAATTGGCGGAGTCTGGTCTAGGTAGGCTCGCCAACTAGCGACGAACGATCTGGACTTGCTGCTTGGAAACAATGGCTTATACCTAGCAACTCCTTGAAAGAGTCAATGAGACGTCGTCACTTCAGTTTCCCTCTCTTTTCTACCGCTTCCATCCCCTGGTCGGCTTCCGGACGCAGTTCCCGAAACGTGATGAAATTCTTGACGAGGCAAAGGTAGTAGGCGCTTTATATTATTGAAAGTTCATGCAAGGCTAATTTTCGTACCTTTAGCGTATATACCGGCTATACGATCTCCATAAGCGCACTCGGTTCAACATACGTGTGAGGAAGGTGACTCCGAGCTCTAATTCGACATGGGATGTGGACGGTGAAACATTTGATGGAGTTATCTCCGCAGTCGGAACCTGCGGGCCGGAAAACATCCCTGTCTGGGAAGGGCTTTCCTCTTTTGCAGGCACCAAAGTTCACTCAGCGAAAATGGACACTTTGCAGATACCTTTGCAGATACCAAAAGGAGGGTTGAAATACGTGGTGATAGGATCAGGAGCGTCTGCGGTTGAGTTTGTTGACTACATTCTCAACAAGATTGGTCCTGATAATGAGGGGATGCTTGGATTTGGACCAGAGAAAATTGAAGTTACGGTTTTGGCAAGACATGACAAGTGGATGTACGTTGTGATACATAAAATCGCTAAATTGTTCGGAACGAATGCTAAATTTGACACCTTGATGAAGGATGCCGCGTGAGCCCGTCATTGCCTGGCTATCTTCCGTACTTCCAGTTGACTTTGGTTACCTTTATGAGGGTTTCCTACGCCGCTTTTGGTACGGTCATGAGCTTCGAGGAATGACTCCCAAACGGCCCTTTTACGCCTCAACGCCCTGTCTCAACCCGAGATTCCTGCAGCTCATTCGCACTGGCAAAATCCGATACGTCCGTGGTCACATAGAAGCGTTTGATACAACGGGTGTGAACGTGAGCGTGGAGTGGGACTCCCGAAGCATGATTGGGAAAGACTCCCTCTTGCCCAATCAAAGACGCACAGTGCATTTGTCATCCGATGTTGTTTGCTGCGCTACTGGTTTCAAGCATCCCGAGCTGACATTCATCGACCGGAAAGTCTGGCAAGGGTCAAATTCGAACGACGAGTACAAGCCCCCACATTTGCATCTCTTGATGTCTTCGCCAAGTTATCCAACCCTTTGCTTCCTCAATCATGTAATTGGTATTACGACCATTGCAAGGCGGCCATACACGAGATTTTAATGATTTGGCTTTGCAGACGTACGTGGATGGTGTGGCCACAGCGGCAGCATTCCACACAGGAATGGTCACCCGTACCATGCTTATGTACTTGCTAGATACTTCCACCCGCCCAAGCACAAAGGAGGCAGCAGATTGGATATCACAGAGAACAGCAGCAATATCCCAAAAAGAGACCTCGGCGCGACATTATGGCCTGTTCCCAACAGGTAACCGCCACAAGAGTTCAGGCGGTTACGATCGTTGGAAGGAAGAGGGGCTGAGATTCAGTGAGTATGTTTGTTTATGTCTGTAGCTATTCGAAAGGGCTTATTATCTCCTTTCAGTGACCTACGGCGAATTTTGCTTTTGGCTAATCGCAAGCTTGGCAACGGTCAATCGTTGGCATTGGCTTCCCTACATACTCGGATGGCAAAGCAGCAAGGGATCAGCAGCAGCGCGAGACTATGTGCGTCCAAGCTCTACGGTTGCATTAAAACTGTTGCCGACTAGTGAGTTCCTGAGTCCAACGGACACGGTACAGGCGGATCTCAAAAGGAGAGGAATTTCGACCATCCTTGCTGCTTAAACAAGGGACATCTCATGTTGCATACATACATGAAAAGAATGATTTGGTACTGAATAATGATCTCAATAAATATCTACATCGTTAAGGAACACTAAATGTGTGGCTCTGTGCTGGCAGTGTCATTGAGCTGTAGTTTCCTCGTTAGCACCGGCAAATTGCCCTGATCATTCTTGATCAATGAATACTTCAAGTGCCGCGGTGCTTTCACTGCATTGATATCACACAGCACGCTTATAGACATTGGTCTTCCGCCAATTCCATTCATAGACACCCACTTGCACGATTCCAGCCGACCTGCCGCTATCCGACACCTGAAATAATAGGTCAGACAGGGATATCATCTCTTGGCCAACCCCAGCATCTCCTTGTAAGTATCATCTGCGTGCACGCCAGCCCACAGTGGTCCTCGCTCCTGGCACAAGCTCATGCTTTCCACAAAGTACTCTTTCAAAAATGCGGGATCGAGGTCCATCTTGGAAAGAATCTCACGACAAGATCTATCTGGCCCTTCCTCCGTCTGAAGTTTCAACCGTGGAGTCTTAGTTTTGCGAATGTAGGTGGGAGGTGGAGGTCCCATTTTATGTACGTCGACAGCGGAGTGTGGTGGATTTACACCATCGTGCGAAGTAGTAGATGGGTTGCCCTTGCGCGCGGAGGTCGATGGCTGACGTGGTCGCTTGGTATTCGTAGGCGGATGATACTCCATATCGATCTCTTCTTCCGGCACCGGTGCCCAGATGGTTGGTGGGAGTTGGGGTACTTTTCGGCCACTTTTAGTCTTCAGCCACAGGAGGATGAATATTCCCTTTCATACAAATAGTGCAGATGAGGACCAAACACGCACCTGTACCATCTTCCTTTTGGCGGTAGTGGGTGTCGTAGCGCTTGGTGATATCATCGCCTCCGTTTTGATCGACTTCCGTCGTGATGATCGTGGTTCCAACGCCAAGTCAGAAGATTTCACTTTCTTGGATGGGGTGATCGCAGACAGTACTTCTTCCGCAACTCTTTTTACGCCTCTTCGGATTTTTCCAACAATGTCTCGTTTGAACAGAGCCTGAATCCGAAAGGAAATGTCAATAAAAGCAGAGTCTAGCACAGTCAAACAAGGCCTTTACCGGAGGAGGCTCCACTACGAATTTGTTATCCTTGAACATGGGACCAGTTGGGTACTGCTTATCGTAAACAAGAACATTAGAATGTCGGTGTTCTAAATAGTGCCCTTGTTCACACACGAAGATAATGTCTCCGGTAGGAATGGGGAACGGAATTGGTTTGCTGCTGTCCCATCGTTTGAGGCAGTTCAAGCAGTTGCAGTTGTGATTGCATTTCGGGCATACCCAGTTTCGGTCCTAGATTACACCACAATGAAAAGCCCTTTCAGTGGACGGTAAAAACTACATGTTGGGTCAGCAATCATACCTTTTTGACATCAAAGAGCCGGAGACCAAATCTGTTCCAGAGACACCGCGCACAGTAAGGTGTTCCGCAAGCGTCAGACGCGAAAGTCCTGCAATCAGGTTCCACCGGTAAGCTGAAGTTGCACAAAGGTCTTTCCTGTACACTCTCAATCTCACCATGGAGGCGACCCCACCGAAGAACGACAAGCGTGACAGCATTTTGATCTGGCATGCTCTCTCTACTTGACCAAAGGGATTAGCATGCCTAATGAAACCATTCAATGCAGACTACACGAACCCCAGTGCGGAAAAGATATATATGATATGCGATAGTGGCGGTTGGCAGAACATTGCTCGAGCCATTAAAGATCCTAACCAAATATGGTAAGGTACAAACGATTCCAAACGGAGGCTCTGAGCGGAGGTAGCAACTCACCCCTCTATCCACTCTTTGGAGAGATGCCCTTCGGGTGATTTACAAATGCGATTGTACGCTTTTACAGCTTCCTCCAATTGGCTCTTCAATGTTTGCATAGGGAGATACTGATGAAAGGTCATGGCCTTTTCGTGAGGGCAACTCCGACCACGTGCGTAACACCCCAGACATATATCAAACTCGTCTTCTAGCTCAATTTGGGAGCGGTTCTCCTGCTCATTTTTCCCAACAATCGTAGCTGTGGAAGAATTTGACTCCTTCATTGATATCGCTGGAGTGGACGTCGGAGCCCTGTTTTCAGTGCTAACTTGCTTGACAGTGCTGCTGTTGTCTACTTGGCCATTCCCAACAAAGGAGGTACCGTTAGCATTTGGCTCGTCAGGTTTCTTGTTACGGTCCCTGCGGACCCGCTGTATCCTAGGCTCGCCATGACTAGATGCTGTAGCGTCATCGTTCTCTGGTATTGGCGGAAGTGGGCTGTTGTTGGCTTCAGCTTGTTCGCTACCGTTGGTGACTTCCAGTGTAGAATTCTTGGCCGTTAACAGGCCTTCCTGCGCGACTGTGCCATTTCGATTGGCCTTCCTGGGTGATGTTGAAGGTGCATGACTTTGCGAATCGCTTTCCATAGGACTGAAGATCTGGCCAAACGGGTTACCCTTGATTGGTTCGATTATTCCCGTTTGAGCTCTCTTTCTGTTCATCAAAATATGCTCGATATCCACAGTCTGAACTTCAGATCTTCGTGCATTTTGCGGAAGAGCAGAGGCAACCTCTTCCCCCTTTCCGGATACGTCAGGTAGGTGAGCACATTTTATACAGGTAAAGCCCCGATTCCAAATGTCTGCTCGACAAAAATCACATGTCCGAGAATGCGGTTGATCTGCATCGCTCCACCGGGTTGGTAGATGTTCAGGCGACCCCTCTATCCATTCCTCCTTCACCACGGCGGCAAAGCACTCGATTACAGATCTAAAGTCCTCAACAGATCTTTCGTCAGGTCCGTTTTGCATGTCCACAGCTTTTTTTGTCATCGAGAGCAAAGTATTGTGTACGAGTGCTTTGATACGATATATCTCAGGCCGCATGTGCGCCTGATATTCGGCAAGAACTCGATCCACGCATCTCCGCAATGAATCGACTGTGACTCTGTTCCATGACACCTGCACAGAACCAAAAGCATGTTCAAGCGCTGAAAAGCAGAAGTTTTCCATATATGCATACCTTGATGGTGACGCCGCCTTTGTTTAGCACCTGATGTGCGGCTTCTGGAGGTACTATCGTACAGAGCTTTAGCCAATGGACGATCCTCCGCACAGAAGGCGGCGCGATAAATACCTAAAACGAAATCGCCGCGTTTCTGCTCAATGACGTACACTGTGAACGGTGCGTTTTCCAGGAGTTCGAGCGAAGCAAAGACTTATTGTTATAAATTGAGAGACGCCTTTGAGAAATTAAGCATTTTCGGGAACTCAAAACAATGATTCGCTCCTCACAGTTGTCCTCATATATTGAATGCCCTTGCTCTTGCCAAAATTTTGACACTTTCTCCAAAGAGCCTGAGTCAGCAAGAAACCAGATAGCTCTTGCACCTTCGTCGGCATGAACCTTAAAGGGGGCACCCTAAATTTCACGAATCTAGGATGCACTAGTGTAAGGATTTGATTACCATGACATTGTGCCCTACGGATCCGCATAGGTCTGTATGCCCTGGGGTATTGGTTCCATCGAAGCCTATTGTAGCAATCACCCGCAGTACGTAAGACATATAATGCGTTCATAGTAATATACAACATCCACGTACCCACGTATGCCATCAGATTATCGGGTTGCAAATGCGCAGGGAGGAGAGGGACCAGGTCATTGGGACCCTTATACTGGAAATACGCCGGCAGTCTTTGATGCGTTCGTTCCGCCCAGGCGCCTGGACAAACGATGTCTTTTCCATACAATAGGTTTCTTTCTTGCTGTCTCTCCTCTGGCGGCTTCTCGTGCAAGTAATCCACAAAGGCGCCGACCGACATGTCAACGTCCTCACCTGTACATACATTGCGAACCAGCAAGTGTGTACCTTCTTCGTTCTGTTTCAGCCAGTCAATCGTAAAGAGGTCGTCATCATGAAGATCGTGGTCGTTTTCCCCAGAGTCTCTCCACGCTGCAAACGAATTTTGAACGACGACCGGAATGCCGTGCAGTATGCCGTCCTGTACGACGGCAACCACCTCATCGACTGTTTTTGTTTTTGCATCAACGGTGGGCACAGACTTGAAGGGCCCAACGGAACCTTCGCTTCGCAATCGTGCCAGCAGCGCATCGATCTGGTGATCTGGCAGCACCGGAACGCCCTCAGGCGCATGCCCAACAGTTGACTTGAACATGGTCCCCAGAATATCAGCGACACTATGTTCCGTTGTCCAACAAACGTAAAAAGGAAGAAATGTGCTTCCGCTGGTCCTCGGCGAAGCTTGACCGCGCAAGTGGGAAGCTGTCGATTTGGTATTACACGTGATACTAGATGTTCAACTTTTGAGTTTGCAACTGTTCGTTCGCACCAGTCGTTGAAGGGGATATCTGCATCTGCATTAAATTCCTTATATTTATGCAGAATTCTTATTATGACCTGCTAGTGGTTGTCAGTAAGAGTTGGCCGTGCAAAAAAGTGGAAGAGCAATGACAACGAAATCGACGACGACGA
The DNA here is from genome assembly GCF_000182565.1 of Spizellomyces punctatus DAOM BR117. Taxonomy (NCBI): domain Eukaryota; kingdom Fungi; phylum Chytridiomycota; class Chytridiomycetes; order Spizellomycetales; family Spizellomycetaceae; genus Spizellomyces; species Spizellomyces punctatus. Next base: position 65,570 of record NW_015971547.1, read on the forward strand.
TGCGGATCTGGCGGTGATCACTGTTGACATGGCAACAAGGTAACAGTGCATACCGTCGTTCGTCCAACGCTCTGCTTTCTCTTGCGAAAGACAGGCCATCCTCGATAAAGAAGCTGCAATGTCTACGGTGAACGACGAAAGTTTACGGCAAGAGCAGAGGTTTGCAAAAGCCGTGAGCGTACTTCAGTCGCTGGGGCCTGAGGAACATACCATGGTTCCCACAAATGACGAAAAGCTCCAGGTGAACACCGCTTCTCGAAAGAGGGCTTTCAATAAAAGTTTCACCTAAAACAAGAGCTGCACGCTGACAGAAACATTGTATGCATCTGTGCTAGTTTTATGGCTTGTATAAGCAAGCGACAGTGGGGCCGTGTTCAACACCACGGCCCAGTTTATGGGACGTCGTGGGACGGTCAAAGTGGGATGCGTGGAACAAGGTCCGGCAACTAACGTCGTCGGAGGCGAAGGAAGCATACATTGATGCAGTCATAAAGGTTAGATTGCCCTGTATCCGCTCCAGGAAGAATATAGCACTGATATGGCCGTTCAGTTCCTTCAACGGTTTCCGGACCGACCTCTTGCGGCTGAAGTCATCGAGTACTTTGAGCTTTCTCGTGCGGGCCTCGCTACTGACACTGATTCTGAAGGAGGTACCCGTTTATATCTCTCGCTTTACATCCTTGTTCAGGCGCTATAGTGTGACTTTCTGCAGATTTCAGTGAGCGCGATTTGTCTGACGTGGAGACGCATAGCCTTCCCGAGCATGGAGAGGTGAGAATAGCTGGTGGAATAGCTGCTCACAACCGTACAGTGGACATGGACGCCTGACGTTGCCATACTGTAGGACTTTGATGAACCCGTTGATACACCACCGCATTATGAAGAGCGACCTGTGTCAATTAATGAATCCGAAACATCAGCATCTTCTCGCATTTTAGATGGGCTGATTGAACGCGTGAGGAGCTTGGAGGTGGAAGTGTCATCATTGCGAAATGATCAAGCGGAACATAGACGGCAGGTAAAGAGATTGCTGCACCCGGACCGCTCAAGACTGGCAGTGGTCGTTCGATATGTCAAGGTAATCGGTTACATTGGCAGTCAATTCTTGTCATGCGCTGACTAGTTCTTTGCTATCACAGTATTTGGTCCCGTCCGCTCTATGGAATCTTTTATGCATCTTTTTTGCACTACTGTTTTTCGGTTACCGACCTACCGCTAATAGCAAGTTTGTCGCATGTCTGATGTGGGCTTGGATGAAGCGCCAAGAGCTTTTGGGAAGTGCGGATCGGGGAGACGTGGCCCTATAATCACACATCATTTTTGCTATATAATTGTGCATATAAATATCTAACATGTTTTTTCAATTGATCTTGGCCATGCTCATCAGCTTGACGATGTTGATGTTCCATTAGGGCCATTTTTCTTTCCATCGCGGGAGTCCAGTATGAGTGTTACTGGCCCATCATTGAGGATGTTCACCTATTACAATTTAGAGCCTGGTGAATTAACCGATGGCACATTCTGGTATTGTCACGGGACGCACCTGCATCATGGCTCCAAATACTCCGTCTAGAGTATCGAATGATGAGTATACCCAAGTTAATCTATCCACAGCAGAAGATGATCTTCATATAGGTAGCATACCTTGTACCCGCTCCGGCTTATACGCTGCTTTAAGCTTTTCTAGAAAGGTCGTGTACATGTCCTTGCTTTGGTCGCTCTTCATTGCTAAACCAAGTCATATGAATAAAAATAGCCAAAAACAATTAGAAATGTAGCATCAAGACGACCAACCCAAATGAAAATCCGGCTTTGAGCCCTTGTTCGACAGGGCATAGAGAGTGAACTGGCTCACTGGTAAAATGAACGATGAGCGAGAACGTTCAAGAGTGATACGCAACGAATCAGCTAACCGCTCAAAATTTCTAGATCAAGATCCTTGACACTCTTTGTCCATGGCTTGCCATTTCCATCCTCGAACACTCGCACACTTGTTAACTTCTTGACCCTATCATAAGAAGCATAAAATAAACAAAAGCCGCCAAACGGGTTGTGCTTTCTTGGTCGTGACTTACATCCAATTCACGTCCTTTCCCTCGTCATCGCCCTGTACAGCCAAATATGAGCTTGCTGTTATATGCAACTTGGTGAAAATCATCACTTACAGATATTCCAATGAGAACACAGATGCCCTTCCCAATCTTCCCCACAATTTCACCGTTAACTATAAAGATGCGCACATTGCTCGCGTCAGTCCAGAAGCAAAAAGACAGACATGAGAATAAAGCACTGACCCGACGTCAATACCTGTCACGCTAGCACTGCTCACTCGCTGTAATATCGCTCGCATGTTGCAAATATCTTGTTCAAAGGAATGGAGAAACTTAACCCTAACTTATGTGGTGTTGCTGTGCCATGCTGTGCCACCGATCGTTTTGCAGGTTGAATTTCGTCGCGCTTTGGGGTTGGGAAGCTTTCACTCTTCTCGATTCTTGGAGTTTATTCATCTAGGAAAGAGCCATCATGGTAAGGAAAATGGTCATCGCACCCATCCATCCATCCATCTGTTTTTAGTGTGGAAAGCGTCGTGCACCATCGCGGGGTTTCCTGCTTCCGTGCCGACTGCTGGATGTGAATGTGGTTTAACGTCGCAAGTGACATGGCCCCTGTGAAGGGGGACATGAAGCGAACTTGGAGCGACTAGACAAAATGTGTTGACCCCGCTTTCCCTTTTTTCTCTTTCTTCTCGCCATCATTAAGGGTGTTGATTTGGGAGTTCGTCACCACCAAAAGAAGGGGCACAGGGATGCACCCAAGTCTCAGGTAGGTCATAATTCATTGAACAGCGGCAATGTAAAACAGCAGACTGAACGGCTTCTCGTATTTTTCATAACAGGATGTGTACCTTCGTATGCTTGTGAAGGTGTGTATACTGGGAAAGCGCCTTGAATTGGGCAATTGCTCCATTGTGGCTGTAAATGGTGGACTGGTTTTAACTCTTGTACCTTCGGAATAGCTTTACCGCTTCCTTGCTCGCCGTACCGAATCCAAGTTCAACCAGGTCGTCTTGAAGCGCCTGTTTATGTCCCGGGTGAACCGTCCCCCTATCTCTGTCTCTCGTCTCGCCCGTTTCATGAAGGGCAAGGAAGACAAGATCGCCGTCATTGTCGGAACTGTGACCGACGACAACCGTCTCTTGGAGGTGCCCAAGCTCACTGTTGCTGCCCTGCGTGTGACCCGCACTGCTCGTGCGCGTATCATCAAGGCCGGTGGTGAGATCCTCACCTTTGACCAACTTGCCCTCCGCTCTCCCCTCGGAAAGGGCACTGTCCTTCTTCGTGGTCAGAGGAACACCCGTGAGGCCGTCAAGCACTTTGGCGTTCCTGGCAAGCCCCATAGCAGCGCCAAGTAGGTTTCTTGTGCGCACTACTCTATCATCGATCACAAATATCTAATCCTTATCTCAATAGGCCTTACGTCCGGTCTAAGGGCCGCAAGTTTGAGCGTGCTCGTGGTCGCAGAAAGTCCCGTGGTTACAAGGCGTAAGCGTCTTGTACGTTTCATTGTCTTTAGATTAGTTCGTTGTACATCGTACTGTCTAAAGGTGCATGAATATATGACATTACCAGTCAATTATGTGCAGCGCTTGCAGTTCTACCCACCCTAACGTAGGTTAGGCGGGCTACAGGATAGTCTTCAATAGATGGAAGAACACGCATGACTCTGCGATTATTGCAGGGGGCCGCACTCGAATGGCACTAGAAATTCATCCTGCTCAGTATTGCGAAGAATGAAAAGTGGTTCGCGATTTAACCAAGATCTTTTCTGCATATGTATTATGAATGATGGTTACTATTTTACAATATGTGATGAAATATGGTGGTCGCATGACTCGCTGGAGTCAAATAAAGGTGTATCAGTGAAATAGACACTAAGATAGTCAAAACTCGTCCCACGCAGGTTGCGGCGCCTCTTCCTCCAGTCGTCTCCTTCTCTTGGCTCGCCACGCCCTTCTGATGGCCTCCCGTATCTTTTCCTGATTCTTTTCAACATTGGCGCATGCAAGTCCGCTCAAGACATCGGTTTGTTTAGGGGTAAATGTAAAATTATAGGTGGCACACCAGTCGGCTTTCGATGGGTCGAGCTGAGGGTCGTATTCGTTATTGCGAATCAACGGCAAGTATATCAGGGTCAAATCAGCGGGAGACTTGGCCTGCGAAATTGTGGAGAGGACAGTACAGGTCGTTTCTCGAAGATGGTCCTGACGGTGTCCTGCATGACTTTCCTCGGATTTGGGGATGGTAGGAAACGGGAACCCACGCTCACGGGCATACGCTTCCGCTCTGATCAACCACGGGTCTACCCCAATATCCATGGAAGCATCAAGGGCGATAATCACATCGACGTTCCGCTCTGGCCTCAAGAGCGGAGGAAAGGGAATGTTGTTGTCCATGCCTATTGTTTCGTGACGTTGAGCAATGACAATATCTACTAGTGATGAATTGGGCAGAAATGACTCACGAACCAGAATCCATGAGCGCAATCGTCTTTTCCTCGATGAGGTGTTCAAAATTATCTAATTTGTATACAATGTTTGGAAAGCGCGCTGGGGAAATAGGATGTATCTCCTGTTGTTTGTCCATGTGAGAAAATGTTTGGTTCCAAGCCGAATGAATGCACCTCACTGACCGATACATCTTCCAGTAACGGTAGCACTCTTTCTCGCAAGTTTTCTGGTAGCGTATCTTTGAATTCATTCCATATGTGCGCGACAGTGGCTGTAAAGGCGGACCCGAAGGTTCTGGCGGACACATTTAATGAGGAGCATTGGTCCATGTCACCAGGCACTGGTAGAACTCACCCGAGCAAGAGACCCAAACTTTGTTCGGGCAACTTTTCACGAGACACACCAGACTCGAACACCCGACCAAAGCCCCTAGGTTGTTAATGTTATGATGTGTAATTCAGTCAAAACACTCCAATCATCTCATCCTTACCAAACAGGAACCCATGCACCACTCCCACTTCCTGATTCAGTCCGAAAGCCGGCTTCAAATGGTGTAAACTCCCACCACTGAGATGCAAGTGTTCAGCAATCTGCATCCAACAGGCTAATCTGAATTATCTCACCTGATAGCGACTGCCACCAGTATCTTTTCCAATTTCATGAGAGACCGCCGTGTATATCGGTATGGGTAGACTTTGGTCCTCTACAGCCCACCGTTGGTAGGAGAGCTTGCCACGATCAATCTGCTCATGGGCGGAGAGTGTCTCACGCGTGTCGCCCTTCCCGCTTCCGGTCTGTGGATCGTCTCCTGCCTGTGCAGCCACAGACACAGTTCGTGTCGCCGCTACTTTTGCAGCTTCGGGGACAAGTAACCTGCCCGTTAGAAGAGTTCCAAAGATATCGACTGTTGAAAATGCTTTTTCCGTAAAGTATTTTTGTACTATGCCGAATAAAATTCGCTCGCCCTCAGGAGTATTCAGTGCCGCCACCAGGTCAGAGAGACTGAGGTAATTTGTCGAGAGTTGCTTGGCCAGACGCTGTTGAACGGAATCAAAGTCGGGGCCGAGAGAATATAACTGAGCCATCGCCCACGTTGATCCAGACACACCAGCAATGTAAGTTACACCTTTGAGAAGTCCAATCTTGTCGAGCGCTTGCATTGATGCGAGATTGGCCACCATGGCCCTACATCCGCCCCCGCTAACTACATATTAGCATATCAGAGATCAGGAGGGATGCATAAGGTCATCTTCCACAAACCTTGCTGCAATACTAATGACTGGAACGTCCTCAACTTCAACATCTTCACCAATAAACTTTGAAATTGCATCTGCTACGGCTTGTTTCTTTTGTACCAAACGCTCATTTTCCTCCTTGCATAATTCCGCTCCCACGCGAACTTTAGCCTCCCACTCGATCTCCGGATTCCGTTTCGGATCGGTCATACCGACTTTTATCTGTGCTATGAGGGTTCCTTCCAAAAGCCCGTCCGCGGCTTTATCTATGGCATCCTGCCATAATCTGGTTGCGCGTTCCGCAATTTCGCTTCCAGAGGGTATCTGATCAGGTAGCTTTCGCACGTCCTCTGCCGATGGTATGAGGGCAGCAATCTGTTCGAGCTGCTCGGCAATTTCCTGCGTTGATGGAATGCGGTCTTTCAGCTTCCGTAGTTCTGTTGCGCTTTTTTCAGTGATGTCGCTACCGGAAGGCAGTTGCTGCGACAGTTTGTCCAAATTAGCCAAATTACTCAAATGGGAAGAAATCTCTGCTAGTTTGGCTGCCAATTCTGATTGGGGTTTACTGTCGTGGCTTTTTGAGCTTTCTTCAGTACTATCTTTGCCATGGTTGGTCTCTGGAGGATCTTCCTTCTGGTGGTCCTTTGGTGGGAGCTGAGCCAACAAGTCTGCCAGCTTGGCGGATAGGTCTGCGACCGTTAGCTCGGCGACCTTGGACAAGGTGTCTTCTAATCCACCAGTGGAATTTTCTTTCCTGGGAGTACTGGATCTATGCTCTCCATCTTCTGCATGATACTTCGGGTCCGCAGGGCCATGTCCGCTCTCGGTATTGTCACTCCTTGCTTCAGCGTTTATCGGTCGCAGCTTGGAGTTAGCTTGAATACATCCTCCTAAAGCACCAGTAGCAAGCAGAAGGCCAACTAGAGCCTTGGATAGTTCACCTCTTGCTGGATTTCGAGTCGTCAATGGCGACCGGACCGTCCAAAACGGACGAGCATTTGCGCCAGGGCGAGGCCGGAAAAGCAGATGCTGTGTGCACCTTCTACTCCCCACTCGTTGGAACATGGGAGCTGATGCGTCCCCAGAGGTTTTCGACAATGCACAGCGATCAGGACCAGTATGGAGTCTTTGACACCCATCACAGATCTGCTGTGATTTGGTGAGGTCATCGCGTGAGTCATTCACACCAGCTACCAGCAATTTGCAATAACTCAAAAGACAAAAAAAACACTGTAAAAAAAGAGTTTCTAGATTACGGACAAATGCATGATTTATTTACAATTGTAGACCCTTTCCAGCCGAAATGCCGTTGACACCTTGCGAAAAACATCTACAGCGTCGTTCGCGGTACCAGAGCTGCGAGCTTATTACGAGTTGATCCGTGCGACAGTCATCCTATAGACTGCCACATGTCGCAGACGAGCAGGAAGCCTCAATTCTTCTTTTTGCATCCAAAATACTCATCAGGAACAATCGTCAGCTGTCGTCCGATGGATCCAAAGAGTACTGATCCGGAATACAACATGCAGGGAAACCAAGAACGAACACCAAAAAAGTCTGCCTTTGTGAAACTAGAGAGAATAAGACGATAGCACTAGTCAGCCTTGCCGATCTCCCTCTACACGTTTCAAAAGACTTTTTAAATCATACCTGTACATGCCACTACAGACAAAGTACTGAGCAACCCAGGTTCCAATAACTGCCACAAGTAGCGATAGCACGAACCCATGCCAGGTTCGATCAAACATCAGCCATAGCCATATTGCTGAGAGCGCCAGGACAATCGAGACCTGTTGACTACTTGTCCACGGAAGTTTCTATAAAAAAATTGAAGGTCTTAGTTCATCTCATGCACCCAAACTTTGCTATAGAATCAACAACGCACCGATGTGGCATAGTTTACACCTGGATTGATGCAATAAAAATGCCGAGAAAAGATTTAGTACTCTGTTGATACAACATGAACGAGTGTGGCAAGAGTGCTGCGGCCCATACCAATAAATCCTCCACAGCATCTGGAAAAGCAGTATATTCAGCACCAGTACAAGCGCAAATCAGTAAAGTAATACGTACCTTAAAACATTCGACCATCCTATATTGTATCTATGAGAAAAATAGTAGTCGAGGATGGGATAGAGGGTTCCCACCAAACATGCAGCGAATCCGCAGCTCAATGGCACCCAAGAGGCTGTTGAGAAAAGCTGTTTGACGTTTCGTGGGTACCGAGTAATGTCGTGTTCCTGCTGAAAGTGGTCGATCATGACAGAGATACCGAAGCCTAGTGCAAAGAGGGCGACGGCGCGTGGTGGATAGCGAAAGAGCGGAGAGGATGATGTCATTGCGGCTGAGAAGAAGATTGACGTTGCTACAGGATGTGTTGCGACTGTCGACATGATCATTCGGTGCAGCGTAAAGAGGGAGAGCAATGGACAAAATTGCCAGCGGAAAGGGTTTTCCAGGTGCCAAGGGCTAATGTTGGAAGAAAAAAGACAGCTACCCTCGTTTGTGTGTTTGCCAGAATATGGCACGAGGGTAGTTTACAATCTTTGTTGAAATGCGCAGTGTGGGGTGAGTTCTCGTTGTGGGCCCTCCGGGTGCGTCGGTCAAAAGCCAAACGGAAACTCCTCCTGGCCACAACAAAGGCGCGATCCATCAAATGATTTGACATGTGAAGGGCATCGCACCACTTTCTGAGCCACGTCTCTCTTTTTTTATTTATTTTTTATTTTGCTCACGCCATGTCTGTTTATGACTTATTTCTTTTCGCTCACATTCCTACTACACATACAAACACATTATGAACAAGAGAATTGAAATGTTTTTCATACTTGAGACTTACGGTTGGTTATGAGCAACCTAAAACATTGCGAGTTAGTGTAAAGGTCCATCAATCTGTTGACAATAAAAAAAAACACTCACATTCAACATCAGCGTATCACTGTCAATATACACACGGTTACTCGAGGTGGATATGGTGTTGGCAATGTCCCGTGCAGTGTCAAGCTTTCGCAATTCTAGGAATCCAGGAGCGTTCTTGACTGCATCACCAATCAAGGATGCAGCCTTTGCATCTCCTTCAGCCTTCACAATAATGGACTGCTTTTCCTGCTTCGCCTTGTCAACGATATATGAGGCCCTTTGTGCCTCTTGTTGAGCTACAGGGACAAATGTTACATTGCATTGCACATAACCGGATCAGCAGATCGATACTCACCAATCTGCTTTGCTTCGACGGCATGGGTGAATTCGGGGCTAAAGGCGATATGTGTGATCGATACATCATCCAATGTTATGTTGAAAAGGTTCGCACGTTGCACCAAGTGTTCTCGGATCAATCGAGACACCCGCTCACGCTGTGTAATCAATTGTGATGCGTTGAATTGAGCGCAGACGCTCTTCAGTACCTCGTTTACGATCGAGGGTAGAACACGTTCGTCGAAATCCAGACCCAGGGTCTGGTAAATCTGCGGGAGCTTGTGCTCCTTCGGACGGGAGAGGACACGTACAGTAATGTTCACCATCTGAAGATCTACAACTCTGTCAATCACTTGCATGGACAAAATATTCCAAAGGATATGGACTTACCTTTGGTACCGGTCAAAGATCCAATGTTCCTGGGCTTTGCGCGAACATCATAGATGATGGGGGTTTCAAGCCAAGGGATCGCAACGTGTGTGCCTTCGGGATATACGTGGTCCTTTGTGCCTCCAATACGAGAGAACTTGATTGCACGATGTCCTCCGTCAACTATAAAGACCCACAAAGTTCAGCATCAGCATCTTCGACAACTCCAATATGAATCCATCCGCGGGGCCATCTCGATTGTACCATTGAATAAACTTGCGTTAACTCCCACACCCAAAAGTGTCAGACCAAGAAGAGCACCGGTTGACGTGAAGAAACCCCGACCAGGGGCCCCCTTTGGCATTTTTATGCCCTGCATCAAGTTGCGCATAGCCTGCTGCTGGCGGGACATGTTATGGAAATCTGTCGTTCGACCTCAGAAATCCACCTTACGATGCAGTCGTTTTTACGTTGTTGGTTTTTGGGCAACTTTTGATGATGCCAGTTAGTTGCCATGACGAGCAAGTTTGCCGAGCATGAGTCATTGTCCAATATGTTTTTCATTAAGCCAAATTTGTATAAATTGAAGCGACGTGATTGGCTCATGCTTCTTTTTGGAATCGACCCTTTGGGATGGGAACCTTGCAACTTTCCTGGCATCTTCCTTTGGCAAAATCATGGCTGCTCAGACAGCTCCCATGCGCGGGTCAACAAAGAGCAAGAAGAATAAACGGAATGCAGTAAAGCCTGTGGACAAGCGAAAGCTTAAGCGAAGCGCAGAGGAAACCGAACTGACTGATTTGGCGGAGAAAACAAAGGATCCGGTAACCACCTACCAGAGTGCGTTAATTCTCCTTGAACGCTTTACTTAATCTGCCAAATAGGAACCTTTTCTGAAAAACCCTGAGCTTAAACAATTTTCTCAACTTCCCCTCTCTCAAAAAACCGCGAATGGCTTGAGTAAAGCCAACTTTGTGGAAATGACTGATATCCAACGGTCCTCGCTACCATTGTCTTTATGCGGGCGAGACGTTTTAGGTGCCGCGAAAACTGGGTCAGGAAAGACCCTTGCTTTTCTTCTCCCTGTTCTCGAAGTCCTATACCGGGCAAACTGGACACAAATGGATGGAGTAGGCGCCTTGATCATATCACCAACGCGCGAACTAGCCCTACAAATCTTCGACGTGCTGAAGAAGATTGGCCGAAATCATACTTTCTCCGCTGGGCTTCTCATAGGTGGTAAAGACCTCAAATCTGAGCAGGAGCGTGTCTCCAAAATGAACATTTTGGTTTGCACGCCCGGCCGTTTGCTACAGCACATGGATCAGACGCCGGATTTCAATTGCGATAACCTGCAGATATTGGTCCTGGATGAAGCAGATAGAGTTCTGGACTTGGGATTTGAAAAAACAATCAATGCGATCGTGGAAAATTTACCAAGAGCGAGACAGACATTGCTCTTTTCTGCAACGCAAACTAAGTCTGTGAAAGATTTGGCGAGGCTGTCTCTTAAGGTACGTCTTTCGATCCAACTCTTAGGTGAATGTGCATAAATCGCTCAAGCTTCATTCTCAGGACCCGGAATACGTGGCGGTTCACGAACAATCTGAGAGTAGCACCCCGAAGCAATTGGTGCAAAAGTACCTTGTCTGCGATCTTCCGCAAAAGCTCGATATCCTCTACTCCTTCATTAAAACCCACCTGAAACAAAAAATTATTGTGTTTGTGTCTAGTTGCAAGCAGGTATGGAATTACTACTTTAAGGTGGTTCCTTATCCTATTGATAACCGATTCTCCATTTGCTCCATATTAGGTGCGATTTGTTCACGAAACCTTCTGTAAGATGCAGCCTGGTATTATTTTGAACTGCCTCCATGGCAAGCAGAAACAAGCAAAGCGGATGGCTATTTTTGAGCAATTTTGTCGAAAGAAGGCAGTTTGTCTGATTGCCACTGACGTGGCTGCGCGCGGTCTCGACTTCCCCGCAGTGGATTGGGTTATTCAGCTTGATTGTCCAGAGGATGCAGAGACATATATCCATCGTGTAGGGCGAACAGCCAGATATGAAGCAGCTGGCAACGCTCTACTCTTTCTGCTTCCATCAGAGGAAAAGGGGATGATGGCTTCATTGGAACGTAAGAAAGTGCCGATATCCAAAATCAGGGTGAATCCGAGCAAAACGACGAGTGTCGCGAAACAATTGCAAGCCTACTGTTCCCAAAGTCCGGAAATCAAGTATTTAGCCCAGAAGGCTTTCATTAGCTATATGCGAAGCGTCCATCTTCAAGGAAATAAGGAGATTTTCAATGTCCAGGAGTTACCAGCTGAAGCGTACGCCGAGAGCTTGGGATTACCTGGTGCTCCCAAGATTAAATTTGTCAAGGTGGGGACATAATCTTGTAAACCTTACTTGATCTATCCGCAACTTATCAACGTCAATTTTTGCAGACATCTGAGAAAAAGAATGCATCGCGTCAACTAGAGAAAGTGGCAGATGCATCCGCCGCTGAAAAGGGAAAACCAACTGCCGAAGACTCGGAGTCAGAATCAGAAGCTGCAAGCAAGAAGGTTCGTACACTTGATATAAGCTGAATTGGAATCACTTGATGTCAACAGAGTTCTCGCATGATCCAGACAACCAAGGTCCGAACCAAGGTGGACAAAATGTTTGATAAGAAAAACCTGACCATCTTGTCAGACCATTATGCAAAACTAAAAGCAAGCGAAGATACTGATACGTCGGAGGATGAAGAAGCCGCCGAATCAAGACCACGTAAAGGCGCGGAGGCAGAGGACGAGGACGACTTTTTGACGCTCAAACGTGCGGACCATGGTATAGAAGATTTGCCTGTCCCTGCGCCTCCTACCGAGAGTCTGAGTCATCGTCAACTCCTCAAGAGTAAGAAGAAGGCTCTCAAGGAGAGGGGATTGGGCAAAAAGATGTATTTTGACGATGATGGCAATCCCATTCTTGCGTACAAGTTGGAGACGTTGGATGAGTTTGTGCAAGAAGAAGGCCTGGAATCCCGGCAACAAAAATTCTTGGAGGAGCAAAGAGGAGAGATGAATGTTGCTGATGCGGTTGATAAGACCGTGGCGAAGGAGAAATTGCGAGAAAAGAAAAAGGAAAAGAAAGCTAAAGAGAGGGCCGCCCGGCAAGAGGTTGGTATTACTTACTGGTCGAAATGCTTTCGAAATATGTGACTAATGCATTTGTATTTCCTTAGGAAAGTGGAGGACATGAGGGGGTAGCTCTTGGTGGAGCCGAAGACTTTGATGACGAATCTGCATCTGACGCAATGAGCTACCGCAGCGGAGAGGACGACTTTGAAGACGGATCATCTGACTATGAGGCGGCATCGGGAGATGAAGATGATCATCCTGCACTGATGGAGCTTGATCTAAATGAAGATTCCGATGAAGAGCCCGTTGCCGCAGTTGAAGCTAATGAATCTGGATCGAACTCACGGAAGCGCAAGCGCGCCAAGACATCACAACCGGCTGCGGTGAATGGCCCTACTGTGATCAAGAAATCCAAGAAGCAACCGGGACTTTCTGACCTGGACGGTGCGTCATTAGAAGATATTGCACTCCGCTTACTGGAAAGCTAGCAACGTCTCTAGTAAACCTTCTGCTGTACATATCATTTGGATACTGCACATAGACTAGATTGTTTTAGTATATACTATTTTTGTGACAAAGAGGCTTTAAGATGAGGATAATGTTATAATGCAGTTTATTTCGCTTAAAAGTGAATGGGTTTGCTATACGCAGCCATGCAAGCTTCCTTGAAGGCTTCGCTCAGAGTCGGGTGCGCGTGACAAGTACGTGCAACGTCTTCGCTGGAAGCGCCGTACTCCAAGGCAAGAACAGCCTCAGCAATCATCTCGCCGGCGTTCTGCACGAAATTACCCATCAATCAATTGTGTGACGGGAACGTCATTAGGCGGTGCAACACTTACAGGTCCGATAATGTGGGCACCAAGGATACGGTCAGTCTCCTTGTCACTAATGATCTTGATGGTACCATCGTAGTCATCTATGTACGACGAGTATCAGCAACTGCATATAGTCTCGGTCACCACCTCCACCTCCTATGTCATGCACCTACCCATTGTCTTTGCTCGGCTGTTAGCAGCAAAAGGAAAGCTACCAACATTGTATTTCGCGCCACTGGCCTTCACCTCCGCCTCAGTTTTACCGACCCATGCAACCTCAGGCCATGTGTAAATAACCGATGGAATGGCATTGTAGTTGACGTGGCCGTGACCTCCAGCAATGTATTCAATGGCGGCAATACCCTCTTCCTCAGCTTTGTGAGCCAACATGGGTCCAGTAATTACATCACCGATTGCGCGGATCCCGGGGACGTTGGTTTTGAATTCGTGGTCGGTCTTGACCCGTCCCTTATTGTCAACCTCCACACCAACAGATTCTAGCCCAAGCCCCTTGGTAAACGGGCGACGGCCAATAGCGACCAAAACGACATCGACCTCGAACTGATACAGGAAAGTTGATCAGGAGGGTTCCGCGCTGGATCCGAACTATCAAGTGTGAATTGTCTTACCTGCTCTTGGGCACCTCCCTTTGCGGGTTCCGTTACAACGTCGACCTTTCCGTTGGCATTCTTCTTTGCAGAAATAACTTTGGTGCCGAGTTTGAACTTCATACCTTGTTTGGTGAGAGTTTTCTGGAAAGTTTTCCTGATCATGCCAAAACGTTTTGGTCAACTCATCTACCTGATATAGCAAAATACTATACTTACGCAAGGTCTGCGTCCATACCCGCACCAATAGCGTCGAGGTACTCAACTGTGGTTACTTGCGCCCCCAAACGACTCCAAACTGAGCCCTATGTTGCTTGTTAGAGACTCTACGATTAATCGGGTAAGAGTAACTACTAGCTCACCAATTCCAACCCAATCACACCACCTCCAATCACCACCATCTTCTCCGGGATCTTCTTCAGAGATAAGGCTCCAGTAGAGGAAACAATTACTTCCTCGTCAATCTTTAATGACAAAGGGTTAGACGCGTCCTAGTGTTAGGCACTTGACACCGTGATCTACCTCAATTCCAGGGAATGGCGATACTTCGGAGCCAGTCGCAATGATAATATTTTTGGTCTTCAACGTTGCACTACTTCCGTCCACACCGTCCACCGCCACTTCATTTGGACTCACAATTTTTCCCCATCCCTTATGGTAGTCGGTCTGGAATATTTGGGCATAAAAGATTAGTTGATTATTCCGACTTTAGTGTATCCCCATGAGAAGAATCTCCCACCCATGCGGCATACTCACCTTATTTTTCCGAAACAGCAATTCGATCCCACCGGTGAGGGTTTTGACGGACTTTTCCTTTTGTCCAAGCATTTGTGGAAGGTTAACCTTTACTTCACCGACTGTTTAAAAATACGAGCCAGTTAGACGAAAATTTGTGAATTCGCTCTTTGGGTCGAATCACAACGGTACCTTCAATTCCCCTCTTTTTAAAATCGTGGACGGCTTGGTGGTAAAGGTGCGAGTTGTGTAGAAGAGATTTAGAGGGGATGCAGCCAACATTTAGACAAGTTCCACCCAGAGCGCCGCGTCCTTCGACACAAGCGGTTTTGAGACCGAGTTGGGAGGCTTTGATGGCAGCGACATAACCGCCAGGTCCTCCACCAATCACGACGACATCATATTCTTTACAGAAAGGTAGTCTTATATGAGCCTTTGAATGAATACAAGCCATTTCTCTGGTTCCACCGACCTGGGGAAGATGCATAGCCTCGTGCCAAAGTTATGAGGAACGGTGCTCGAACCGAGTGTGCAAGAGGAAATGTGGGCTACGTAATTCAAAAGACGCCAATAGCTATTGGTTAAACAAAGCGTCCAAAGCATCTCAATACACCCAAGTAGCCTACTTTTATCGAGCGTGCAGAGCGCGCCTGGTATCGCAACATGTCCAAAACTAGTTTCTAATTAAGGGAGCGTGATTGGATGGAGGGGATGAGAGCTTCACTGACGACTTCAGCTCTTGTTGAATTTAGGGGCACAACTGACACCCGCGCTCATGTGCTTGTTGCCATAGTGATGGAGAAAGTTGTGGCGGTTTGTAATTGCTTATCGATTAGGTTTCTTTGGGTGTGAAATGGGAGCAACGACGATGCGCAAGAGGCCAAGTTGGCTATTGCCTGTGAAGAGGACCCATCTGTGCAAGGTTGTTGCTTGTGGACCACGTAGCTTGTCCGGTGCTGCTGCGAACAAACAATGTGATTGTTGCTGAAACGAACAGATAATTCGGATAGAATTTAAAAGATCCATTCTTTGTGAAGATGCTATGCAACTACTCCCACCAAGGACTTGAGCATCATATCCTAGCTGCCAGAAACAAGTAGGAGTAGATGCGCAACCTGACAATGTTGCTGTTGTTTTTGTGACAAGTCTCCACCACGATCGTGCTTAGTCAGCAATGTTCCAACGTCATCAGAATTCTCTCCACCCATTTCAATGCTGTCCCGATCCATCTCATGCCCGCTTCCACTGAGACATACCCATGCAAGTCAAAAGCATGTGCCATCCAGGTGAATATCCAATCCCATTTAGTACACTCACACCAATGAATGAGGCTACTTTGCATCTGACACCCGTAAAACAGGCTTGCTTGATCCGTCATAATTTCGACTCAACAAGGTGCGCCGAAGAGCAACGAGCGTTCGAAGAGTGCTGCCGTCAAGCCCTTGACGAGCGGAATGAATCGGCAAGGGAAGCCTGCGGGTTTGTCTGGAAACGCTGGGAAAGGGAAGCCAAAAGCTCCACTAGATAGGAAACACTGAGACCAAATGTCTCAGGACTTTACCGGTGGAGGTCTCAACCGATTTCAGAGCTCCACGGTTCTATGCTGCTCTTCTTGGAATGTTTGCGCTCAGTCTTTCACGGAGAATGGTTTTGGTGCCTGCTCCATTTGTCAGGGCGAGGTCAAGGGAACCACTTCAAAGACTTGCTGGAATTCTGCCCACACCCCTTGAGACCTCCTTTTTACAAAGATCAGCTAGGTTGCAGTGTAGAACCCAATATTACCCGAAACAATTACTATGTGATTATACCCTGATTTTGCTGTCATCATTTGCTGTCGTTCATTTTCTGGGCACCCTGACACCAGCACGGCTACGATTTTAAGGCTTGTGAGGCACCGGTGTTTTTTTGTTTTTTTTCTGGGGCTTCCAGTGACCCGAGCCTGATTACACCCCAAGATGGAACCCAAGAGGCCATACGATCGCTCGTATTAGAATCTTCCGAGTTCCAGTTCCATATTCCGGAGATGGTTTCTCCACCGGCACTCTTCTTCGTTCTCACATCACGAATATTCCACGAAGCAATGGCGCATAATCCAATGGGAAACTGCAAGGCACTTCGACTCCCACACAGCTCCGGATGTTTTGCGCTTTGTTTCTCGTGAAGACCGAAAAGATCGAGATCCGTAACTGCCATATTCACATCTCTGACACCTCTTCGGCTATAAAAAGGGGAATTTCTGCCTTCCCTAGACCATACTACCAGCGTTCTACTCTTGAGCTTTCTACCTTTCATCCCGCTACTTGTCGCTGTCGAACCGCATTTGCCTGGCAACCATGAAAGTTATCTACCTTCTCGCGGCGTCGATCGCTCCCTTCATTGCGGGCACATTGGCCATGCCTGCAGCTGATGCTGTAGGTAGTCTTTTGTTTGTTTGTTAACTGAGCGTACTAACAATTATTTTTGCATAAACACAGGCCCATCAAGAGGCGGAAGTGGCTGGCTGGAAGTTTCCCAAGAAGATAGATAACAACTTGAAGAAAGATCAGAATAACAACAACTTTGCTAACAACCAGAACAACAATAATTTCAACAATAACAATCTGAAGAAGGACCACCTTGCCGCGCATAACAACAACAATGCATTGACAAAGAAGAACCAAAACAACAATATTAAGAAAGGTAAAGAGCTCGTGTGTAATTCAGTACATGCAGCATATTTAGTTTGCTCTATTGCTTCCGGCTAGATCACAAGAACTTGAACAACGCAAATGCATTTAATAACAATCAGAACAAGGTTAGCCATCGTACATTTTCAGTTCCCACATTCGGCATAGTAATAAATTTCCTCTTCGTTCCTCCGCACCTGCAGAAGAATTTCAATAACAACTTGAACAACCTCGGCAAAAACTTCAAGAAACTCGACGTCGATGCTGCTGCAGTGGATGAAGATGACGTAGAAACCGCAGGAGGCAAAAAGTTTGGCGGCTACGGTCCCTACGGCTACGGTCCCTACGGCTACGGCGGTTACGGCGGTTACGGCAAGAAGAAGTTCGGGCCGTTCGGTTACGGAAGATACTACGATGCGGACGCCGCTGCTGACGATGTTGCCGAAGTAGACGCTGCTGCAGTGGACGAAGATGCTGTAGAAACCGCAGGAGGCAAAAAGTTTGGCGGCTACGGCCCCTACGGGTACGGCGGTTACGGCAAGAAGAAGTTCGGGCCGTTCGGTTACGGAGGATTCTACGATGCGGACGCCGCTGCAGATGATGTTGCCGAAGTAGACGCTGCTGCAGTGGACGAAGATGCTGTGGAAACCGCAGGAGGCAAAAAATTCGGCGGCTACGGCGGCTATGGCAAAGGCAAAAAAGGTCTCTATGGCGGCTATGGTCTCGGCAAGAAAGGCAAGAAAGGCAAGAAGTTTGGACCGTTCGGCTATGGAGGATATGGGGGCTATGGATATTACGATGCGGATGCTGCTGCAGATGATGTTGCTGACGTTGACACCGCGGCAGTTGACGAGAATGAGGTTGAAACTGCAGGTGGATGGTTTCCCAAAAAGATTGATAACAAGAAGGTTTGTTTCTACTGGTGAATCTGTCCGTCCGCGTTGACGACTACCCCCACTCATCAGAACATGCGAACAGAAAGATCAAAAGAACCTAAACAATAATCAATTCAACAATAACAACAACCAATTCAACAATAACAATCTGAAAAAGGACCATCTTAACGCGCAAAACAACAAGAATGTGCTGGCCAAGAAGAACCAAAACAACGATATTAAGAAAGGTGGGTAGTCCTTTCGTTCTTTGAACCTATCTACAGCAATGCAAATATCTCTTTTTGCAGATCACATCAACACGAACAATAACAACTTCAATAACAACAACCAGCAGAAAAATGCCAACAACAACAACCGTAAGTTCGCCCATACACATATGTCGACACGGCTGCCACTAACCATCTTCTATTTTTCAGACCATCAACTGAAAAAGGACTTGAAGGTGATCTAAGCTGTTGACGACCATAGTTCTGTAGTGATTAGTATCATTTCGTCGCTTAGTTCGGTCTTGTATCATAAGATCAATACATTGATACTTTGGTGAATTTGTCTTGCGCGCACATTCGTTCCTGCCATCGCTTGGAACAGGGGCACAATATTTTCTTTACCCTCCTCTGCCAGGCCATACAAGTAATATCTTTCAAATTCTGTGTTTAAAGGCTAGCCGATATGTGGGATGAACCGTCGGGATATGCCAATATGCTTATTTCTGTTGAGCATACTTTGATTAAGCACATGAGTATATATTTACATAGGTCACCCGCACCCGTTGTAGTGCTCAGGATAATTCGAAACCAGCCCCTGAGTTAATCTGCAACCAGAATATCAGAAAATGATATGTCCTGGCCCTACACAGATGAACTATACATACCGCATACAGCAGCTTCTCCTTTAATGTGCTCTTCTTTTTATACGCGGGCAGCTTTAACATATTAAAGCAAGTCGAAGCCCTGCAGACTTATATCAGCGGTCGAAGCAAGAGGGCAACGTCCCCAATCACGCTCACACACGTTGGTAACCTGTTCATGTCCTTTCCCAGCGTGATCCCAAATGCAGACCCAATCAACCTGGCACCAGCAACGACCGGATTTTCCGTCTGAGTTCCCCCCTCGTCACTCTCTGCCACGTAACGGATGGTGAATGGTGGATTGAGGTACTGAAATCCACCGACAGGTGGCTGTTCCGGATTGCGGCGGGTTAATAACTTCGAAAATCATGCCAAACTTGAAACCAATGACTAACTGGTGCACCTTTGAACAGCTAGTAACAAACTTGAGGAACGCAGCTTTATCTTTCGGTCCAAAATCGCTTACGACCTGTAGCAAATGCCCCCAATTTAAAATCCTCCTGAAGGACAATATGCACATATTCTCTTCACCTGCCACAATGACCTAATCGTTTTATGCTGGTCAAAGTACCCCCCTTCATACCGAACGTGAGCACGAAGATCTTTCACATCTACAAAAAACATGAGCGAGTGTCAAATAGTAGTGGGGTACAGGAGGAAGAACCTACCAAACTCCACGTTTTCACCGCACATCAGTTTTTGCAGCTCCGTAGGTGAAAAGAAGCCTAACCACTTTTCAGATATAATTGATCGGAAGCCTCTAATCAGTGCTTTAAACTGATCTCTGCATTCACGATTTAGCCGATAATCTGCCATTAAATGTACGTATTCGAACTTGTTCTCATTCGTTACTGATATTGCAGCACCCCCCGGTTTGATCTCTGCAAAGATGTTGATCATCCCGACTTTGATCACATTAACTCTGGCGGAAGTCACCTTTGGACACGACGTTGCCAAAAATGTCTTGATCGATTGTGAACGTTAATCCAAGGTCCTCACTGTCGCCTTTACAGTACCAAACCTCTGAGTCCTCGGCGAAATATGCGATTGAAAAGAAGACGACCGTATTCACCTTCGTAGCGCTTCAAAAAAGTCAGATTCTTGTATAATTGTGGATCCAACGATGGTAATTCGTCCTATCATCCCATTCAGTTATAGCATTGCATAGCATAGGGTTCAAGTCTTACGACATACCAGATAATTGTATCTTCCCAACAACTTGGCGTAGATAAAATTTGCAAATGGTATATCGATAGCAATGCCCTCATACAATGCTTTTCCAAATATCTTTCCCACAAACTCGAGTAACTGCAAATGCTCTTCATGAATGAACGACGTCGGGGATGGAGTCACATATCCGTCCGGCGTGGTATGGAAAAGATTCAAGTTCGTTGAGAATGCCCGCTTACACATCTCTTCTAAGAATTCCTTGAAGATGCCTGATTGATCAATGCCAGCTTCCTCGAGGCCTTAATCCCAGGACATCGTCAGTCATTAGACAACGCGATAACTGACGCAACGACATACCGAGCTCGTTAACAAATTTCACGCGAATCGCTTGCTTAAGCTGCTGGGGAGGAACTCTGGCGAGCTGCCGATAGCCGTCTTCCAGTACCTAAAGGACAGGAGATGTTAAGCGAAGGCAGGGCATTAACCAGAAAACTATTAGAGAACTTTCAACATACGGCATTTCTGTGTACCACCACAGCAATCGGTCGTCCCCCAAGGACCGCCTTATCACTCTCGATCAACCCTCTGAATATGTTGACGCGGCTCTTGAAAGGCACGCATTGGGGTATCTAAAGACGGACCCAGTTTGATAAAATTCGACCAAACGATCACAAAGCACCGCAGCAATCGTACGTTTCCCAATATCATAACAGCCCTCGGATCATTCTTGATCACATCGTCCACAAACGTGCTTCGGCTCACTTCCTTCGCAAGCCATGCTGTCTCCTGCTCCGCTCCAAACGCCTGGCGCTGCGAGCGGTCGTTTAGAAGATTCAACAGGCGCTTGGCAGGCTCCAATACCGGGGGAAACTGAGACGTAACGGAAGGGGTTGAAGGCGTGTGATGCCAGTAGATGCGGAAACAAAAGTGATTGAGGAAGGTGACAATGGCGGCGAGTTCCTGTGATTTGAAAGGATACTGTCGTTGGTAGATCTCGTCGTTGTCAAGAGTACTTCAAAAGACCGAGGGAAGAAAAGAGTCGTAGGTCACGCTGCAAACGGCAACCGAGAAGATATTAGACATCACCTACATGAAGAGCAAACGCGCCATTTCACAGAAAAGCTGCAAAAGTGGCATCAGCGGCTCATTCTCCAAGCATCCCGTTGCGGCAGCCAAATAGAGCAATGTCCCTTCGCGCTTCGGGCCGACCTCATTCAGCAATCTCCACAGTCCGGACACTAGTCCTTTTGTAAATGACAGGGCATTCAAGATTGCGGTACGGTACGCAAGTAACGTAGAAGTCAAAGTTAAATACAGTAGGGAGCCATCCCGCGCGTCAATAGTTGTAAGAGTTAATCCCGAATTTGTTGACGGGGCTGAGGCTATAAGACGCAATGTGGAAGCGACTGGGGTAGGCGGCTCAAAATCAATGATGTTGGCGAAAATGGATGAAATAAATTCCCTACTCCACAGATGCGATAGCTGTGTTACAAGCTGTGGGTAGTATTCTTGGGGAACTCCGTCCACCGATTTCCCACTATACCACTCAATGTTCAGGAAAGCTATGAGGAGGAAGTCATTGATACAAATTGAACTGACACACGCTTACCTTGAACACAGCATGATATTTTACAAAGTTAGAGGACTTTTCTCTAACATATTGCTGGCAATGTCCAAGGAGATGGGTTATAGTCGTCACCACGTCACTCCTTAACGTTGGTGTTTGTTCACTTGCGAAGCCCGTTCTCGTCAATCTCCAGTACAGTTCCACAATGTTACCAACAAGGAATATCATCGCCTCCCCCTGTAGGTTGAACAATAATTTTCTGCTCTGCTCATCTTCATTGACAATCCGTACTACTCGACGCAATATATCCCTTTGGGCAAAGAGAGAAATGCATTGGGCATCCACAAATGAGAGAAGTAAAGGAGTGGCAAAGACGTGTAATGAAAAAAGGACGATTCTTCTCTCGCATTCTATGTTTCTATCTTCCTGTTGTCGCTCAGGTGCCGAAGTTTGGATATCACTGCGGATGTCTTCTACAACGAGGGTGTTCATCACGCTAGATAATACTGCATTCACCCATAGATTTGTGCTTCTGTCCAGCTTGGATTCGTCCGAATCTATGCTGAGTACAGGGTTTCGTTTCTGTTTGAGTTTCGCTCGATTGACCATAACTCGTGTCGTCCGCTCCAGCAATCCCTTCGCCAATAGTGCAAATAATCCCCGGTCTATCAACCATCGCTGTATATTCCACATCACGTCTTCGATTGTGCCATTGCCAGCATGCTGCTTGGGGTCCATGTACGCCATAAAAAACCGGATTTCCGTGCCCGTTAAATATGGGGCCATTACTGGGGTCTTGCATGCTGGATCATGTAGATTTTTGGGGCCATCTAAAGAGCCTACTATTCGTTCTGCGCAAATCCATAAAACATTTTTGAGAACATTGGCAGCTGCTTTTGCCCGTAGCGGATCTGGATGATTCAGGCAACTGGAAAAGGGTAAAGAAGCACCTCTGCCTTGACTTGCTGCCGTTTGGGGAAGCATCATCTTGACCAAATGTCCCAGACGATTCCAGTCCGTTGTGGGCTGGTAAAATTTAAGAAACATCCAGGCGAACCTCAGAAGGTCATCGGCTTTTACACCAGTTACGTTCCCTTCCAAAAGACCGCATTGAGAGTCCCACTCCTTTCGCAGGTCCCGGAGCGAACGTTTTCTACTAGCGACCGAGCGAATGCATCGCGATACGATGCGAGCGGCTGCTATGGACTTTTGTGCGTCTAATTCCTGCTGCCTTTGGGCCTCTCGAGCATCTCTGAGCTCCAGTGTTAGAGACAAAATATACTGCGAAAGTAGAATAAACGATGAGACTACCTCTGCCGCCTCGCTTCCTCCACCAAATTTCGAGCACCTTTTGTATTTACTGAGGATTGAAAGACAAAGGAGTCCTTCATCTCCTAATAATTTCAGCCGACTCCAGATCTCTTGCCGAATCCTCAACGGTCCAATCACCCAGCTAAGCAGTGATAATTACTGCCGAATATGGAAGTATGCTGAGTCATCCACAAAGTCCAATGCTGGAGATGTCGTTGACTCGCTGTTGCGAAGTATCAAGCAGGCCTAGCTTGCATTTTGAGCTGCAATAATGGAAGGGAGACAGTTCTTTTTGAAAGTAAGTGTCTTTGACCTCGCGATGGTCGAGATTATGGCTTCCTTCTGTCCCCAGGGTCGGCATTCACTCGGAACAACTACCAAACTACCACCATGCCAATCAAAGGCTCTCCAATCCCAGAGTGTACTATGTCCGTATAATTAGCTTGTGCATTTTGTCGATGACAGTAAATATCAATGAAATGTTGGAAGGACACTGCAGTCGCTAGAGATTTAACTCCAAGGCAACTAAAATCGCCTTAGCCAATACCACACTAGAAAGCACACACAAAAGCTGATGACGCCCGCCATTATTAACGAGTCTCGCCGCTTTTTTGCCCCAATCCGCGAAATGAGGTCATTAACGAGGGGAAATCGTGCTGAAGAAAATATTAATAATAACTCAGATGCATGGCCACTCAGGAGCTAGGAAAGGAACGGCTTACCGAGCACTCCACCCATTCGCCCCCTTGTATTGTATAAAACACTTCGCTGATCGTGGAGCTCGGCACGGGTTGTGTAAGCTTGCTCAAGTACCTCATCGGCCATCCGATGCGAGCCGTCAATCTTTCCTCGTTCCGTTAACAGGTAATCTTGCATGCCCATGCCTGGAGACCTATACGAACTGTTCATCAAAGCGAAATGAGTGTCTCTCTCTATCGGTAAGGCCAAAGATGTATCGGATGATTCACCTTATGTCTTCCCGTACAGAGCTCAATAGATCGGCATGGTCTCTGGCAGCGGTAATGTTGGCCTTCGATTGATAAGGACCATTAAGTGTCGTCCTTTCAGAGATCAACCATTGTGTCAAAGTCCCACCTTGGTCCTTTTGAACTCTTTTGAGTAGTCGTATAGTATGTCTCGATGTCGCTGCAGCATGTGCATCATGGAGGGATTTGTTGGGACTGATGATGGAACGCTATCAAGGCTTTGGGCCATAGAGTTGACGACAGAGGTAAGCTAGATCAATACAAAGTGGAACATTCGGTATGTCAAAATGCTTGTAGCCAAAAGGAGCGTTATACTAGAGCACTAAAAACATGTGGTACTATCGTTTGCAACTGGCCTTCTCAAAAGAGGGGGCTGCGTACAATGCTAATCCGATTCTGCAAACACGACGTGAAACACCAACCTTTGCGAGCAAATGGTCCAGTTCTAGTTCTGCGCCTTTTGTACTTCCTGGACTTCGCGCAGCACTGCTGGATGCAACCCCTGCCACACTACTTGCAAACCCACTGGTTCCTGTTCCACTACCAAGTTTAGAATATTGCACTAGCTTGGCTTCGATTTCGTTTTCCAAATGTCGCGCCTGTCGTCTTAGAGTCTCCCATGTCGCGGCAGACGCCGTGGCTGCTGCTGCTGTTGGTGAACCATCAGCAAGTGGGCTCAGTGATGCTGCTGAAGGTATTGGAATGACGGTGTCAGGTACTGAGGAATAAGAGTGCGCGGCTGTGCGGAACGACATTGTGATGTACGTTGTTACCTTGCCAGAATGAAAGCGCGACGGGATGTCACGCCGCAAATGGGCAAATTACTAAGCTCACCTTGTGTATGTCTCTTTTTTCCAAGTTTTTCTGATGATAGCGATTTCGTTATTGCTTGAGGCATTTTTGATATGATGTATAGAGAAATCTGCTAGCAAGTATCCTCTGGTTTGCGCTGTTGTTGGACGATTGTTCATATATCAACTTGGTCGATTGGTACAAGGTTAAGCGTAGCTTTGGGTTCAGTAAAACAAAGGTAATCAATACTATCAGTGTCGTAACTAATACTTCCAAAGTTGTGAAAGAACGGTTGGCAGTGAAAGCAACGTTATAAGGGACTGCGTGCCCATGTTATGCCATACATAGACAACATTGTGACATTGTGGTCAATCGAATTCGATGCAAACATGGAGACATGTGCGTAGAGTCTCTCCCACATTATCGTACAGGGCGGACACAAAGTTAACGGAGATAAACAGTCCTCAGCATCATATCAAAATAGAAACGGCAGCAGACATAAGGCCTGGAGCAACTTTGTTCTTTGGACCCTGAATATGGCCACGAATGTGCAGGTGTTTCGTATTGAATCAACGAGCCGCTAGATGGACATGTTAACCATAAGCTGACCTCAGGTACTAGTCATAATAGTGATTTTCAAAGCCAATTCCAGGCGTATATGCGTGCGCCAGAATCATACCTTCGCTCTCGTTTGCTATGCTCCAACTTTGTCGGAGGGTATCACGTAAGCACATCCTGACGTCATGGCATGGCAGCGTCTTCGGCCTTGTCGCTCATTGCGAATGAACATGTTCAAGATCACACTTGCATACGAAGATTATTCATAGAAAATGGGCTCAGGTTTGTAGTGCTCTTTATTGTCCGCGGTAAGAGCGATGGATTAACGCCAGCATTGCATCTTGCTAGCGAAGACATCAGCGGCAGACGGCAATGCTCCCTTGAGAATATTTCTCATTCAATCGGCACATGGACTTTTTGCCTCTTCTGGGGGGTTCAGGGCAAATATGGCCTTCTGCCGAGCTATGGCTGCAGCAGGGCACGAGGTTAAGATGCTCGCCCTCCCGCATAAGGATGACCTGGCCTTGATATCCAACCACACGACAGACGGGCGGAGACATTTTGGAAGTTATGAAGTGGAAGTTTTTCGGTTTTCTTATAAAGGGATTGAAGTCGTGGGACTTGAGGTAGAACAATATGCGAATGCGATGGAAAATCCGCAAGTGAAGGCACAACATGTCGCTTGGTTAGAGGTAAGCCTGAAATCGGCGATCGTGTGTGATATATTGAGATCACCTATCGATTAAACTAACAGAACGACAGAACAAAGTAGATGTGCCCGAGCTAGACGCCAGACTTTCATTCGTTCATGAGGAAATTGCCGCATTCCGGCCAACACATTTGCTGATGAACGAACCGAGCTCTTTGAAAATTGCGATGGACGACAAATTAAAGCATCCTTGCATACGAGTATTTATTGCCCATGACTGCAACAACCTCCCATTTGGTCCCTTTTCCGTTGATGGTCCGGGAGACGCCCAACTTGCCCGATTACGGGAAGTTGAGGGTCTTTGGACTGTAAGTAAAGCGCTCAAGCAGTACTTCCTTGAGTTCGGGCAGCTAGACAACGCCAAAGTACTACCCAACCATCCATGGATATTTTCCGATGAGCCCGAAAAGTTGCCCTTTTATGGTACGTCATTGTATCCTATTGTACACCTTGCTGGAAGCAGTAGCCCAAACCTCCTCTGATAGATAACTGGGACAAAAAGTACGTCTGCGCTATCAATCCCGGAGCCGCAAAAGGCTTTCATATCGTCCATGCTGTAGCCCAATCAATGCCGGATGTAGAGTTTTTGGTGACCAAATCGTGGTCTATGACAGAACACGTCATAACGAAGTTTGAAGAATTGCCGAATGTCTTGTAAGATACGAATCTTCATACCCTACATCGTAGCTATAGACATTAAAAGGAACAAACGCCAATTATAGAGTTGAGGAATCTGTCAAGGACATGGAGAAACTTTGGTGCCGGACAAAGGTCCTCATTGTCCCATCGATATGCTATGAAGCATTTGGACTTGTAGTCGTGGAAGCACTGCTGAGAGGGATTCCCGTCATCTCGTCCGATGCAGGGGGATTACCAGAGGTCTGTTTTGTGCATGTCAGCTTGGAAGGAAGTTTCACGCTCACCTTGTATCAACAGGCGCATCTCAATACACCTTGGGTGATTCCCGTTACCCCACTAACTGGTGAGAAGGAGACTGACCCGGATCTAATTGAGAAATTCGGGCAGTGGAAGATACCTATGAATGACCCAGAGCCGTGGGTCCTTACACTTCACAAATTGCTGTGGGATAGAGACACATATATGGAGATTCGCAAACAAGGGAGAGACGCGGCGTTTGAGTACATGAAGCAACTTGATACAAGGGTTTACGAAGACTGGTTGCAAAGTCTACATCGTTGCAGATAGACATTATGTAGAAGACCACTTTGTACATATTCAATTCATGTGAACAAAAGTGCAGAACAGAATATGATATATAAGGAACAATGAATACAATCGATGCAATCTTCAATATCTGAATTTCGCATAACTCAAAGGTTTCGCACAATAAAGGACCTGCCCGGCCCATCTAATAATAAGCAAAGCCAGCTCATCCAAATCTACAGTCTAGCCCGGATACATGTCAAAGATGTGTTTTTCACTCATTCGCACAGTCATTTTCCCTCGTCGTCCTTCTCCGTCCGCTGACACTTTCAGCGCTTCGGCCGGCAGCAGGGACCATTTCAACGGCATCGCCGTCATTCTCCGTCGGCCATCGATTTCCATATGCGGCCGGACTTGACGATGATCTGGCAAGCTCCCGCTGCAACCGCTTTACACCTTCGCTGGTCGCAGTGGCGGCGAGAGTTGTACCATTTCGAATCAGACTCCCGTCCATGAATCCGTCGACATCAACTCCTTTCTCTTTCAACCTCTTTCCGGCTTCCTTTGCTGCCTCCCGAACGGTTGCTCTGGCAACATTAAAGGCAGGTTTTGCCATACCGGTGTACCAAGTAGCATACGCGACTATCGGCATCAAAAAGGTAGTTATTAGCGGCAAGATAACGCTGATAAGATCTGCCTACGACGTACCAGCCGCTAATATGATTAGCATCAAGAAATATAGTGGGTTCGACAATACTGCAACGAATTCGTTCCATCCCAAGACAGCCGTCATGACTACAAACCACATCGGGATCTTTGCCGTGGTGACAACGATGGAGCGCTTCGCCTCTACAAAGAGCAGATCAGCTTCACGCTTGAACCTGTCGCGCAGGGTTTGAAGCTTCGCGGGAGACAGTACGACCATCGAATGAGGATCAAACCGCTAGTTATAGAAGGCATGTGAACAATCTGTTTCACGAGTAAAGACATTCCGAGGTAAATGTTTTTCATACCTCATCCTCTGTGATGGCTGAATCCAATTTCGATAGAGGAACATCAATTTTGGAGTAGAGGACTGACAGATTGTCGGCTTCATCCCTCGCTTTACTGAACTGTCCGTCGATATCATCTCCAGGCTTCCACACACGCGGTAAACCAGCTTCATCGTATCGGAATTTCCCCTCAAACTTATGTCTAAGTCTTTCAATGACCTTGACATCAGCAAACTCATCATGAATCGTCTTCTGCAAGATACCCCAGGCTTCCATCTTCATATCTTGAACAGAAGCTGCGACCTCCTGTTCACTCGAATTGAACCCTGAAAGGCGCTTGCGCAATTTTTCTTCCGCTTCTACAATCGTGTCATTGAAAGCATCGATGATACGCGTCCATACGTCGATAGGACCATCGTTCAGTAACACCTCGATTGGCTCGGTCAAATTTCCGGCGATAAATCTCTCAAGACTTTTAACTATTCTTTCCATCGCCTCTGTTCTCTTCCGCGCTGCAATCTCATCAATTTCCGTCTTGAATTGGAAGAAGTACTCGTCACTGGACCAGTTCGCATCTTTCAATCTCGTTCCCTCTTCCACAGATCGATAATAAGCCTCCGCTTGCTCTCTGGCATCATTTAACTTCCGCGCAAAGTCGCTATCATCGGCTTTCAAGCTTTCCGTCAGTTTCTCATTGAAGAGGTTAAGCGCCCGCTTATGAAGATTACGCAGTTGCTGAACATAGTACACGTGCAAAGCGGTCGCCATTTTGTCTACGAATTCAGCCCGCTTCTTCTCATACACCTCTTTGTTGTAGCGACTACCGTCCTTGTCAAATGCTTCAAGGGCTTTGCGATAATACTGTTCCGTTTCCCTTCCCATTTCTTCCAGAACTTTCCCCGCTTCCAATTGGCTGCGATAACCTTTGATATTATCGTTGAAACCCTCGTAAACCACCCGCATAATTTCGTCGCATCGATATTGAGCTAATAGTTGCTGCTGTGTTGGTAGATCGAGGTCGCGATTGGACACAATCTTCTCCCAGATTGATTCAGCAAATTTGGGGAATCCATCAGCAGGAATGTGCTTATGAAACACCGGTTTAAATGTGAACGCCGGATCCTGTTTATCGTAAAACCTGATGTCATGGATGGCGTCAGAAAGATATAAAGTCTTGGATTACGACGAATGCTACTTTACCGATTCTTTAGCTTCTGTGCCTCCGCCTCAAAGCTTTCCCGCGCATAAATTTTATGCGGTAGCCCAGCGAAGTTGAACTCGAAGAAGTCGCCAATCGAAGAGCTTTCTTTCCCGGCAGGCTATGGGGTGGCACTCAGTGCTGGCTCCCACGCTAACACAACAGTAAGTATGTACCAACCTTAACCAGGCCCGCCCATATTTTTTCCAAGTCTTTCATCAACGTAGCTTGCAAGTTTTCCATTGGAGTTGCCCCAGTGAAATCACGGATAACAAAAAACAGACACGTCTTGGGCGATCTGTCGAGTCACAGCAGATAAGTCGGTAAGTATGGGCAAGCATAGCCGCCGCCCATGCTCAACTACACCTACCCCTTTTGTTGGAAGAGTTGCAAGTTCACCTCAAACACGGTCTTTAGGAGGCCCATATTGGCCCCGTTATATAGTCCAACTTGATGCTCCCACATATTGATAATCAGCACTTCAGCAATTGCGAGTGAGAATAAAGCACTTTTCCGCTCAAAATCCTTGAAATACCAAGAAGATTCCGTGAGTAAAGAAGCTTACCTTACAAAGGATGCCCATATCACAGGCTTACCTGATCTTCTCCGCGCTCCCGACCGTCCGTTCCTTCCACATCAAGGACAAGTAAACTGCGATCAGCAGCCTTGCTCACCCAAATACCTGCGAAACAGCGTCAATTGACTGGCTTCAATGAACCATGACTAATCCAATGTCTGCACCTTTTGTTGTTTGCTGACGAGCGGTCTCATTCATTACATCAAAATTAGTTCCAAAAAGCCGGTTCAAGAGGGTACCTAAGCAGAACCTTAAAGTATCAGCATACGCTATTATCTTGGGGCTCATCTCGAAACATGACTTACTTTTTCCTGTACTCTGAGACCCGAACACGGCCACCACATTATAATCAAATCCTTGGTCTGTAACATGCCACTTATCGCGCATGTAGTCCAGTAGAAATGGCCTATTAATATTGACATTTCGGACAGTGTGAGTAGTGAAAACAGAATTATTATCGAATCACCAATGTTCATAGAAGATTTGTATCGTCCATTTCGTCTTAGGCTAACTTACGTGAATTCCTGCTCCTCGTTGACGGCTTGCAGTCGAGGGTCCTCTGGATCCAATGTCAGCCACTTTTTTTTCAACGCCTCGCTGCTAGTGTGCTCCCCATCCCCATAATCCACGTCCGGGACGAGGACATCAGTCGACATTGTTCGGATTGTGCTTCAGGTGTGCTATATTGCTATTGCAGAGGTCTGCGTCACAGCTATTAGAGCACAGATGGCAGATGGTCCTTGCTTTAGGAAACAGGAAATGTGCTCTGGTCGCAGTAAAGGTGGCGTTAGATGACGGGTGTGAAAAGCTGCAAAAGTTCCCCCCGTCGTCGTCTCCGGCAGCTGCTGCTGTGCCACTGACACCTGACGTCGTCATATCCAAATGGAGGTAAATGAACAGCTCAGTACGGCGACGGTTGAAGCCATCTGTGCAATTGCAGAGTTTTCGAGCGTCAGCTTTAGCATCAGAGTACCGTAGACCACATTCTTTGCATGGTATTCGGTGCTCAGCTGGAGCAATTTGCGATACAGAAGTGGCAGCGATACCTTTGTGCCGTGGATGGGTGGAACGTCTGCTACGATGACGACGAGCATCGCTAGAGTTCACGCCAATGCATGCGCTGAACGGCCTAGAGAGTACTGGGATTATGATAACTTTCAGATACAGTGGAGGTCTGTAGCTTTGAGACTTGTTCACGTCGTTGGCCTAGATCGCGAATTTGACCTCAGTCGATAGTGGACAGGATAATTATGAGATAGTAAGGAAGGTCGGGCGGGGAAAGTACTCTGAAGTGTTCGAGGGGGTCAACATTGCCACGAACGAGAAATGCTGCATCAAGGTATTGAAGCCCGTAAAGAAACGAAAAATTAAGCGAGAAATCAAGATCTTGCAAAACTTGGCGGGAGGACCGAACGTCATTCGTCTCCTGGATGTCGTGAGAGAACCTCAATCAAAAACACCAGCTCTAATTTTCGAAAATATCAACAATGTAGAGTTTAAAGTCCTGTATCCAAAGCTGTCCGACTACGAAGTCCGCTATTACATATTTGAACTGCTAAAGGCGTTAGAGTTCTGTCACTCTCGAGGAATCATGCATCGCGACGTTAAACCTCATAATGTGATGATTGACCACGAGAAAAAGACGCTTCGACTTATAGACTGGGGATTAGCGGAATTTTATCATCCCGGCACAGAATACAACGTGCGCGTGGCATCAAGATATTTTAAGGGTCCGGAGCTGTTGGTTGACTTTCAGGAATACGATTACTCTCTGGATATGTGGAGCTTGGGGTGCATGTTTGCGAGTATGGTAAGTAGTACCATGTATCCCTGCCAAATTCCGTTACTTACATTACGTGAACCCGCCAGATATTCCGCAAAGAACCTTTCTTTCATGGTCATGATAATTACGATCAGCTTGTCAAGATAGCAAAAGTCCTAGGGACCGATGAGCTGTTTGCATATCTGGAGAAGTATCGCATTGAACTGGATCAGAGATTTGACGAAATTTTGGGGAGGTGCGTTAGGTCGCCTTTGGCATGCTGCACAGGCTACATTTGGAACGACGTCGTTGACATTTTGCTGCTGATAGGTATCCGCGCAAGCCTTGGCGAAAGTTTGTAAACACAGACAACGAACGCTATATTTCAGACGAGGCGATCGACTTTCTAGACAAATTACTACGATATGACCATCAAGAACGGCTCACGCCACAGGAGGCAATGGCACATCCTTACTTTGATCCAGTGCGGCCAAAAGATTGGCAACCCGGTCAATCAAGCGCTTGATACTTCACCTGGACAATGATTGATGCCGACTGGTGCGATGTATCTTCATTCATTGTGAATATTATGTTTCCTCTAGCGCAACTGTGCATTACACATATTACCGATAGAAATCTGTCATTACTGCCACCACCGCCCTGACTCATTCAGATGGTTGGTTCGTTCCAGATTGACGCGGGCACTAGGCTCCCTCGAATGTGGATCCAATGTGGGTGCGGGAGCGCTTGCCCCAAAAAAATGGGAATGGGCCGGCCGTCCCGCCACTGCCAACTGACTAAGAGATCGTGGCGGATTTGCCTAGCCCAAACAGCAGCATCTTCGTTCTGCATTTCGGTTTGCATTTTGGCTTACGCACCACACCGAGTTTCCGCAAACAAATTGGACATTTGGCGCGGTCTATAGACTTCTCGAAACTCTGCAGCGAAGCGTGGCAGTCTTGAGCTTCGCGTTGCTCAGCACTTTTCCTCAACTTCCACCGCAACACTCACTCATTGGACACCTTCGCCGTGGCGCCCTCTGTCGATACCCGTTCTCTTCGTGGGGAAGAGAGGGCCTCTCCGGCCCCCTCGGAGTCGGACTCCGCCTACTCCAGCCGTCACTCCGCCGAAATTGAGCGCTCGTCACCTCCGAGTTTTGATTGCGAACAGCTTGAAGGCGAATCGAAGCACACAACTGACACCGGTACCGATTCCCATGCAGCTACGAAACGCGCATCTTTGTCCAGACAGTCAATCCTACCACCATCTCCCCCGCTGGGTGGTACCTCTCAACCATGCATATCACAGCCACTGAGTATCACACAGAACAATTCCTCTTTTCACAACCTAGGGTTCCCTGCCTTATCTGTGCAAAATCAGGGGCACCTCAATCCTCTAGCCACTCCAACACCCACGCCACCTCCGCCGCTACTGCAAAGAACCCCACTGTACTATCCGCCGACGCAATTTGCTTCTACCTTTGACTTGATGGGAAATTGGCAGCCGTTCAACGGTGCAGATGCATCACTTGGGGAAGCTAACTCTGTCGTCGCCGCTGGAAAAGCGAGGCTCGATGAGATGCACAACTTCACTTCCAAAGGACTCCAGGTTCGAGTATTAGGTGTCCCACAGCAACATGCAAAGTCGCGAGTGGAGACCCAGATAAAGATATGCCTGCAGCTAGTCACGGACAAAGGTGACAAAGTGCCGTTGTGGTCTCATCTGCGTCTCCCAGAATATCTGGTACCTCGCGAAAAGCTTCGGCGCAACAAGATGAGCGACTATGATCATATGGCTGCCATGTCGGAGAAGGCTGTTCTCAATCTCGAAGCTGTTGTTGTTTGTGCTTCGGACGTAGCGAAAACAGTTACCACTTGCCTTGGGTGTATCCAGCGAGAGCGGAAAAGGACAAGGAAGAAGGAAGCGAATTCGAAGCGAGCAGTCAAGTGGGAGGCGCCACGTCTGGGCCCCAGTGGTGAGGAACTGTTGGATGACGAAAGCCTGTCCCTGGAGCAGAAGAAGGTTTTGCTGTTTAACTGTAGCCATATGGTGGATTTCAGCAGCGGCGACACAATCTTACCCACTCGCATCACATGCTATTGTCGCCACCACGGGGAGAAGCTCGGTTTCTGGTAAGGAAGTTCCCGCACACAGGTGTCTTATCGTTGTCTTAATTGACCGAACTCGCACCTCTTTAGTGTGTATTTCGTCATTAGGGACTGCACTGGGCAGATCGTTGCTACCGGAATGTCCCCCCCGATCATGATTACCGACGATCACAAGTCCTCTAAGGCGAAGGCAAACAGTCGAAAGCGCCCCCGAACCGATGAACCCATGTCCCCCCCAAGCGGTTCCTCTCCCCCGTTCCGCAGATCGTCCGTCCTCTCATCACAATCCAATGAGCAGGTACCAGATGCCATGAGCATGATGTTGGGCGACTCCATCCTATCCTTTGGTGAATCAAACATTGGACTAGGGGAGCAATTCATGAATCATGGGCATAATATTTTCCCAGCAAACCCGAGGCCTCACAGCGTCGCACAGCCCGCTAGTCCGATATCCCCTCCTCAGGCTGTAGCTTTTCCAAAGATGGATGATTTACTTGCCAATGATGAAACTCGAGAACACCAAGCATGCAACGGTTTGGACTTGAACGGGGAGTTTGGAGCGGATATGGTTATGGATTTGGATAATATCTCAAGAGCTGCAGATTTGGCCGTTTTTGAAGATTTCATGGTGCAGACTGGGCTTCAGGATCCAGTGGAAGACGCTAAAGCCGAAGCCGCGAATACATCTGCCGTGACATCCCAAATTCCTTCTGTCAGCAGGATTGTTCCCGCAGAAGGGCCGTTACATGGTGGCCTGGAGGTGACTGTGCTTGGAAGTGATTTCTATGGTAAGAGAATACAGAGCTACACAGCGTCACATTGAAATCTAAATACATATTATACAAAATTAAGACGGATTAACGGTCATGTTCGGGGGCATTCCGGCGGTTCAAACTCACTTCTGGGGCGCGACAACGCTTGTATGTATCCTTCCCCCAGCCCCCGTCCCGGGCCCTGTACCTGTCACTTTCAAAGAGCATCCAGTGAACTTGTCTTCCGAAAGCGATAATAACGCCGCCATATTCACTTATAAGGATGGTAAGCCTACGAGCTCTTGATCTCCACGTCTGTCGCGCATGTCCACTAATGAACGTTTCTTTAAAGATGCCGACCGAGCTTTGATGGAGCTTGCTTTGCAGGTGTTGGGGTTAAGGATGACAGGGAAATTGGAAGATGCTAGACAGGTATGGTTTCATTGATGTTGGACTCAACCAGTTGTGTAGAGATTCACCAAGTGGCGATATAGATTGCTATGCGAATTGTAGCAGATCCAAACAGCGGAAACAAGGAACCCACTAGCGGTGCTACGTCTTCAGCTCAAACGCGTCGGTCTTTAGCAGTCAGCGTTTTGAAGCAGTCCTTTGGGGTCAGTCCACGCGTCTCTCGTCCCGAGCTGGAGTGCCTGCTTCTCCAAGCGCTGTGCAATGCTTCAGATGACCAGAATTTGCTTGACGATACATGCACGTCGACTGGACATAATTTG
Source organism: Spizellomyces punctatus DAOM BR117 (assembly GCF_000182565.1). Lineage (NCBI taxonomy): Eukaryota > Fungi > Chytridiomycota > Chytridiomycetes > Spizellomycetales > Spizellomycetaceae > Spizellomyces > Spizellomyces punctatus. Next base: position 100,943 of record NW_015971547.1, read on the forward strand.
CTCCATCTTGCAATTCTTTCTGGAATGGGCTCCTTGGCCAAGTGGCTTATTGCAAACGAGGTTTGCGACATAGAAGCTAGCGATCAATCAGGATTTGCGCCCATCCACTTTGCGGCATGGACAGGCATGTGGAGTGTTGTTAAGGAATTGCTGGAAGGTTGGTGTTATTTAGGGGTTTTAGAGGGGGGTGTTGGAAATATCATACTAATGGCCTGGCGTGGAATTTTAGCTGGTGCAAGACGCCATGTCCCTATTAAGCAAGGACATCTTCCAGTTCACTTGGCGGCCTCGAGAGGGCACCGAGAGGTATATGATGACATCGATTGTTTAGATTTGAGGCTCTGATTAACGATTGTTATGTCACAGGTGGTGAAATTGCTTGCAGTGTATCAGAATGTGTACGATTGGGATTCTGATGAGGGGATTTTCTCGGGCGAAGAGGAAGAGAGCGAGCAACCCGTGGATGAGAGCGACGTCGTTGTGGATCCCGTGGTGGAGCTTCACTCTGAATGCGACATGATCGTAAAGGAAGTGCCCGAGCATATCCCAACGGACGACGCTGATTTAAAGCCAGACGCAACTGATGATGTGTGGCTGGTTCCCACTTCAAATGAGATAGGGTCCGCTGGGAAAGGGTCACAGGCGCGTCCTGTAGGCCGTTTTGCAGAGAGGCCACGGCGAGGGAAGAGAGGAAGAGGAGGCAGAGGAGGCACAGGGACGCTTCAAAGATTTTCTGCTGGTATCAGAGAAGAAGTGTCTGTGACAAGCGGCAAGGACGAGACTGCGAATGAACATTGGAATGCGCAAGAGGACGATGGATCTGCAATATCTGAAAAGGATGGAGCGCATACCGCAATGACATTAGCAGAACCTCTCCAAGCAGACCCCACATTGGCATCAGCAAACCCTGAGAAGGCTGGTGACGCCCATCTGGTGGACGAGAGCAAAGCAGCGCGCCTATCAGTGAAGGAATTGCTTTACAATCTAGCTGCCCATCCGGAAAGCAAGACTGCGATTTCTCAGAAAGTCGAAAGTCTAGAGAATCCCGCAAGTAACCTCTGGAACAAGACGGAAGAAAAGTCACCATCGTCTTGGTATAATCCCTTGGCCCAACTGCCAACCTTCCTTGCACTGCCGGTGTCTCTCCCCACGCCTGCACTTCAGAAGAAGGCAGAGGACAAAGGATCACATGGCAAGAATCAAATTGACGATCTTTCTGATCGGCTGCCTGCGGTGAATACCCATCTTTCTCCGACAGACACTTCCTGTATTCCCCCGGGCGATACTCCGCTTCCGCCTTATACTCCTCCCGTTCCATACCCGCAAGGCATCAACACCTTGGAACCACACCAGCGGGGCATTTCTCGTTTCTACATTCAACAACATTCGCCTTCTGTTCCGTCTCCATACCCTTCAAGGTCGGATAGTCTCGACCATCTTGCGCTGCTGACAAATGAATATGCGACGGATATTCCATGCAACTGCATTTCATATTCGGGTACACATGAGACGCGGTGTGCACGGTACCAAGCTGCATTGGAACGCAAGAAGGAAATGATCTATATGATGGAAGGCGGACGGCATGGAAGGAGTTTGTGGACTTTTTGGATACCAGTTTTATTTGGTATGTTTGAGGGATTTAGTTTTCTGATGCGAACTCTCGTCTAACAGTTGCATTCCTGGCTGGTCTTTAGTGGTCCTTGGTTTGGCATTTTTCCGTTTTCTGGTCACCAACGAGGACGTAGAAACCATCATGAACAAGATTGGACAGGCTCACGCAGATATCCTGGGTCCTGTGAGAGAATGGTTTGAAGGCGCCAGAGCTTGGGGTGCCGGACGAGGAGAAGGTGTAACAGAGTGGATTCATACAATACATGTTAGAGGGCGGGCAATTGCAAAGGTGGGACGGTTGGTGGTATAGATTCAGGACCCGTAAAGTATAGTTTTAGGGTATCGCATTTGATTTTTGTATATTCAATTTGAGGGTTATTCATATATACAGTACCATGTGTCATTGGGGATGCACATCTGGAAGTTTCAAGTGGGATGGTCCGATGACCTGCAGGCTTGTTGCCGCGTTCCCTAACTTGACAGCCTACCGACTCCATTATTTATACAGATCCTTGACCGCGCACTCAACCATTTGAACCGTCCACCAAACTCGAAGATCCGGAACGTTACAAGCTGTGGATATCGGAAAGACTACGCTCCGCCGATCGTCTTCGGTACTTCTGCCGGAAACGACGTACGCTGAGGAACTTATCCGTATACTCCAACCAAAGTCGCGGAAGGACGGGAGCGCGTCCCACGCCATTCATCATACGCTACAAGCTGTTTGATGAAAAAATCGAGTACGAGAATCACGGCCAGGAATATCAGCACATGTTTTAGCTTCGCGGTCCATGAGAACGGTCGGCGAACGTTCCAGTTCGGGTCGGGATATTTCCACGCGAGACGTCTGTCCCAGTTCCAGTAATTTGGGTAGATGTAGTCGGTAGCGTTGGTGAGAGATGGTGGACGGTAAGGCATGTTGTTTGTGTGGATGGAATGGGAGGAAGCGTAAGGTCGAGGTCGTTCGTTGTCAGTGTGGCTTCGCGTCCACCGCGTTCCTCGCTGTAGCAGTGTTGCCCATGGCAACTGCCACATCCACATAGTGAAAAGGACTCGAACGAATCTTCATTCACCGTCAACTAATAGATCGATCCTGTAACAGGTAAGCCCAACTGGCAAGTAGCTTTTACAGTGGACCCGTCTGGGATGTTTGTTTTTCATATATGTTAGACTACGGATATATTTAATGTCGACAACGTTTTTGCTGAGACTGGGACTTCGGATTCCCTGTCGACTCTTAACTGGGTTTCTGAGCGTTTACTGAACTTTCTGCCTTATTCTATCAGATTACCACATCGCACTCTCCATAGTCTCCTAACCATTGCTGCGGGGTCACCAAAACCTGCATTTACCGACAATTGCAGTATTTAGTTTTGGGTAAGATGTCGATTTTCCTCTACCCTTCCTGCTCCCTTGCGTCGAGGATGCTTTTTCGCATATGTTAGACTTCCGAATTATCAATGTTGGAAAAAATCTTCAACTGCTGAGAGCGAAGGGAGCACGACAGGGTCTTAGTTTGAGATATTTGAAACTTTTGAACCCAATTCTCACTGATCCCATTTCGGGTATGAAGTTTACAGAACCTTGTAGTCAGTCATACCCGATTATTTTAACCCTTCCTGCGCCTCCATTGCCACCCGTACAAATGGCACTGCGACCTACCGCTTTCCTGCTAGATGTGGTTCGCCCACCACGTCAAATGTTCTACGGAGAAGTAATAGGAACCGCTATGCAGAAGACGATCAAAGTCCGTGTAGCAAGACCACGCATACACCCTGTCGTTCAAAAGGTTTCTGCGTGGACTCTTTTCGTTCTGATACCGTACCCTGTCTAATCTTGGTATGCACAGCCTATCACATTCCACAAAACATTTCTAGCACACGACGAGCATGAACGATGTGTGGTGGGCGATTGGGTACGGATCGACTCTTGCCAAAAGATTAGCAAGCGGAAAAACTTCACCTTGGGAGAAATTGTCGCCCCTGCTTCTCGATATACGGACGCGGATGGAAAGCTGCATACACAAAGGCAAACTGGTGTTCAGGAAGTAGATAAAGTTGCCAAGCTCAAGGAATCGAAGCATCTGTCGTAATCGGCGTATAATCCCGCTTGATCCTTATAAATGCAATGTACATAGATCGGAAGCTTATTTCTATTTTGTCGCCTCTGGATGCACAATATAATTAATGTGATGTGGTTCAAACCACCCTGCAGCCGTCCAGGCCATTATGAAATCCGTTTGCAGGAGGAAGGATCCTTGTCGTTTGCTGCAAAACTCTATACAACATTGTTGGGCTTCTGCCCTTTTGACGAGATTCATTCATAGCGACGCATCCTTTCTACCCTTTCTATCTTGCTGCGGTTACGTAGTTCCCCAACAAGAGGTGAGAGCTCCTTGAGACAACAAGTTAAGAGGCGCGTTCATCTTGGTTGACGACTGCCTTGGTCGACGCTTTCCTGGTCTGCCACGATTGCTAAGTTAGAGGCCATCGACTTGCTGCCTGATCTTTCAAATACCACGCTCGTAATGGCCCCTCCCAAACAGGAAGTTGATGTTTCGGTGCGTTTCGTTTCTCTCTGTGTTTATTGAGATGGCGGACGGCGTGTAGTGGCCCAAGGCCGATAGTGGATACACGCTTCCGATAGCCCTTTATTTTATTCTGGCGTGTTATCTCTGCCGCATGAATGTAGGGAGAAATTGAAAGTCAGAATTGAGAGAGCGGGGATCAAGTTTGAATTTGATCGTAGAACACCCATTTAATATAGCTCTTCGTTGGACTTTCCAGAAACTCAGTCCAGAAGATAAGGCATTTTTCGAAAAGTATGGTCGTCTCCCTCCAGCGAAAAAGCAAGTACTAAGTCAAAGATTGAAGGTGAGAAGCTAGTTGCGGTTGTCCCATCCGTGCGTTAAGAAAATTGACAACACACAACATTCGTATTAGGGCGGAGATCGCAAGTATTTTGATTCTGGTGATTACGCCCTTTCCAAAGCTGGAAAATCTTCATCCGATGAAGTAGGATCGCAGCATCCTTCACCAGAACGGATTCCACATTCTGTGCCGCCGAATTTGAAGAAGGATGCCAATCCACCCAAGGAATCAAGCTTGATTCATGAAGCAAAGGTGGAAGGAACAGGGGCTGCGCAATAGGTTGCTTTGGGTCTGATAGACATGTGAGGCTGTCCTACGAGGAAGGGCATGTGGAATGCATTCGATGAAAGAGTCTAGTTTTTTGTTTTGGGTTCTCTGAAAATGGTTTAAACCTATGCAGCTCGTTGTCTGCACTTGAATAAGAGCAACTCCTGTTTGAACAAAATATTCACTGCTGGGTAAAGATATATTACAAATACATCCACAACATGTATTGATATTTCGTTAAATGCAGTCAACGGTGTCAAACAAAAGGACAGAAGAACATAAATAATATCCAAAAACAAGAGGTATTTGAAAAGTTCAACCTAAGAAACCCATATCCAATCACTTCATTTCTAACTTGATGTACGAAATTGTCACTTAATATCTTGTTAAAATCTAAGCCCATAATTAACCGACGAGAACAGGGGCCACAGGTATTGGATCAGTGATGCGATCAAGATCATGTTCAAGTATGGATGACCCGGCGCGCAGACGATGAGTGACAAATGGCCGGGGAAGGTGACGAGTAGATCGAGATCCCCACGTCTCTTCAGTAACGTATTTGTCATCCTCGCGAGATGTAACTTCAGCCGAAACTTGTGCTTCAGGTTTGATAGATTGTATAGGATGGCAAGCGGTAGTAGTACTGGGAACCATCTTTCGCAATTTCTCCTTCCTCATCCTGATTTGCTGCTGGACCCATCCTTTGAACCAAAGCAAATGCATTGGTAGGACACCCAGTAAAAACCAGTAGAATTGTCGGTCAGGCCACGCCCTCCAAATCTCATAAACAAAATAGATGTGCAAACAGATCCTCGTTGTAAAGAATGTCGCACCAAAGAGCGCATCGCTACGCCAGGCTTTGTTGATCCTTCCAATGGCCATAACAAGGGTAGGAAGTTCCAGGATAGAGAGCGTGCAAAATCCTCCAGGAACGTGGTAGGTAACCAGAGAGGTTACCATCCACGCATACAACGAGTGATGAACGTATCCCGACAAGGGGTGGACCTCACTCCGATAGAACAGGGTGCCCAGGAGTAGGTCAGTTACGCAGTAAGATGCAAAGAATCCACACAGTCCAATCGCAAAGGCGGAATCCATGAGAGATACATCCGCAAGGGAGTTAGAACCGGTGAAGAAGGAGTAATGGAAAGGGAGCGAGCTAGAGGTCATGACAAGAGCGGTGAGGCCTGTAACTATCCATGCACGCTGTTTTTCGGTGGCGAAAAGAGTTGGGAATAGAGAGGGTAGAGTAAAGAAGGCTGCGCTCAGCGCAAGCGCGCCGCAGCCAAAGGGAACATGAAAGCGTGGGTCGGAGAGTACGTCCAAATATGAGAGAGAAGTTGCCATTTGTTGGAAAAAGGCTTAACGTTGGAGTTGGAGGGGGTAATTGGAGCGAAAAAAAACAAAAAGGCAATCGTTGGAGAGTTGGCCGAGGAATGCAAAAGATGGCCTTTTGAACAACGACGACCTTTTTATTCCTTTCCTGCTGCGGTGCTTCCCCCCGAGCCCAAAACCAAGCCGTATCGCCAAAGTGTGGCCCCAAAACGAAGCGCGAGCGAGTTCCATCGACACGTGTGCGAGGCACCGGTGAGGCGCATGCAGCTGAGTAAGCAAACAATGGCGTGTTATTCCGCCCACCAGCGTTATTCCAGAAGGCGATGGACGCAATGTAGGATATCCTATTTACAGTAATCAAACTGGAATAATATCAATAATGTGTTCATCAACAATTATGCATGATTGGGTCTAAAGGACTTTTATAGCATTCGGGATTCAAATTCGCCATGCACTTGACCAAACGGTCATCATCCATCATTGGTTGTTTGGTATCAGCAGAGAGTGTAACTTAAGTAAAAAGATATACTATACAGTGACCGAACGTGCTTCATAGCTCGCAAGTAGTTGCTTTGCATCCTTCACCTCGAAAAGCATATCGATCAATGGTAGCAAGACCTCAAGGGTCCCGTTCAGTCCGCCCGGTCGCGTTCAGTCCGCCCACGGGCCTTGGACCTACATTACAATTCGTCAATTTTCCACAATTACAATCTGACTAGTTGATAAAGTAGCTTTGAAACTGAGAAACCTTTTGGCAGAATATGCAAATATCTTTCATCATCCCATCTTCGTTTTCCATCAGCCAAACCTTTTCATATGGCGAAACGTTCATTCATATCATAGTCTTCTACTTGAGGTTGTCAGATTCTTGGATGGCCGATAGGATATTGATCCCATTGATCCCATCTCCATTGCCTTCTCAGAATCCGAAACCAAGTTCAGTTTTCCCTTTTGGGCTGAATGACGGATGGGCAACAACTGAAACCAGTATTGCTGCAGCCACCGCAGCTACACACAAGCCCGCGATAAAGCGGACAAAAGGAATATATGCATAATAACTTACTCAAGCTGACCCGTCTCATTATTTATCATACTCCCATTGTCATATCTGGGCAAAAGTGATTCACCAATCTCGGAGAAAAGGATTAATGGCAGGATGAGTGGAGTGAAGCACATTCCATATGAGCAAAATCATCATCCCCAACGCCATTCATTCCCTCGTCACTGTCCGTCACCCGAAAGGGCCAGGACGATAACTACGTCGGATGACAACCTTTTTGCAGAATTCGAGGACTTTAGAGTTTATTTAAAAGTCTTGATTGGGCAGTTCGCCAGCTATCGAAGATGACGAGGATAGAAACATTTCATTTTTGATTAGGAAGTTGGTAGACCACCGGGGCCTGGTAGTGGTTTTACATTTGCAACGGAGTAATGTTCAAAGGAAATCATCGCAAGGCAGCTGAGGATGGTTGATAAATATTCTCCGACTTGGTAACCCTGCAATTGATCGGGAAATGAGAGTCGGAGTCTGGTGCAAGAAATCCCCCTAAATTCCCCCATAATACGTGCCATTTATCCCGCGGCATCGTCTTACTCAGACGACTACTCAGACGACGACTCTCACCTTATTGTTGAAATCAAATCGGTTGTCAATTCGTGTCTGTGTAAAGTGGTCGCCACGATGGCTCCAAATTTGGAGGGACCGGTAATGTCTGCCAACGCCGGAAACATTCCTACCGTCACTCCATTGGCATATACTGCTTCCGGTCGTGCAACTACAAATGTCCTTTTAGTCAAGGATTATGTCGGCAAAACCCGTCCATCTGTATACAGTCTGCCGGGCCTGAACCATGTGTATGGCAAAAGAGTTGAGAGAGACCCCAATGAGTCCACTGCTACAGGTATGTCCATTACGGGTAAGCCTCGGAACAGCTTCTAATTTTCTTCACAAAGTTCTTCAGCACTGGCATGTTCGTGCCCTTTCCAAAGACTCAGCGCCAGCTCTGGACTACATTGCGATGAATCGCAACAGCGCCAAGCAAGGTATAATCAACCCCAAAGCCATTCGGACCTATCGGAAGCTTCATCCGGTCCATGTCGGCACGGAGGAGCATCATCTAGGCGGTCTCAAGACTATGAACGGCGGGAACGCTTTGTACAGGAAGGCTCCCTTACCTAGTGACCACGATCAGTGGTTTACATATGGAAAGCCCACCAGGTTTGCATCTTTGAAAATGTCATTGGCTGAGTGAGATTCTAAACACAATTGATTTCTTTCAGACCGTCAACCCCCGTCGCGGCTCTGATGACCGACAAGTATCAACGAGAATGGTTGGAACAGCAGGAGGCAAACGAGAAAACGAGTCTTCCCAAGGTGAATTTTGAGTGGAGAAAGAATTTGGAGGGGTAGCCGACTTCTAATACAAATACATCCTTTCATTTTGACAGGTAAAAGCCAAGAAGAAGAAGCAGGTTAACTCTGTTCAACAGCGGTCTCAAAAGGCTGCCCCTCTCACAACACTCTCCATCGCGGAGCGCGATCCTTGGAGTCTTTGGAAAATGAGTCGTTTCCAAAAAGTGCCTGCTGATATTAACAGCTGGAGGTCAAAGGACGATCCTGCGATGAACTTTGAACCACACCCCAAGCCTGTATTCCGCGTGGTCAACGACAAATGGCTCGGCGTTCAGCCTCGTGAACTCACCCGTCCAATCTATATGCAAGACGATCTGGAGGCACAGGCCGCCGCCGTTGCTGCACAGCCGTACAAGCCTAAAAGCGGTGGAAAAAAGAAGGCCAAATCAACAGGAAAAGAAGTCCGCTTCGCCATTCGTGACTGGAAAGATTCGGAGGGGAACGTAGCCGTGTCAGCAACTGTTTCACCCTCTGTGGAGATTCCTTCTGGAGCCGTCAAAGAATCAAACATCACGACAACAGAAGTGCAAACCAGTCCAGCGTCGGTCACGACCAAAAAAACCGAAGTTCAAAAGACTTTGACTGGAGCGTCCTTCAAATCTGAAGTGTCTCACACCTACCCCACCGCGGAAACGTCAACGATTCAGTCTACAGAACAGAAGAACGGTGAGGTGCCAAAGACGGTTGTCACCGAGGTCGCAAAAGATCCCGCGACCGGACTTCAGTTCGCTGAGACCTATGTGCCTGGCACGGCACCTGGTCCTGACGGCAAGCCCGCGGTTGTAACCTCGGGTATTGTGAAGAAAGAAGACATGAAGGAGCTTCCTGCTCTTCCCCAAAGGACGGGACAATATGCTGCTGTAGAGGGAACGATCAAAGTTTAGTCGCCAAGATACATATTAGTGCCCAAGGGGCATAGCCTGAGATAGTCGTTTCCTGCCCTTTCTGTATAACTCGTTTGGTTTGCCAATAAATAGCTGATTTTATCCTACTTTTGCGACTGCCCTTACTTTGGTATTCAGACAAACGACACAACCACATGTTACCACTATATACAGACACCATTTTTATGAACTCGAGAAGGTTAGGAGAGGGGATGAACCATTCTCTCCACACGCTATAATACTATGTGTAAGGCATATGCACTCGGAAGGTTCCCATTCTGTTGGAAGGCATATCATTCCGGGAGGCAAGTTAGCTTTGTCCATTCGTAGTACCAGTCCAAAGACGGGACCTGGGCTGCACGAAACGCTGTCATTTTGGATTCAATAAGACAGAAACGATGCCTATCCAGCTTGGCAATTGGAGGGTGGTGATACCCTTAGATCAATTGAAGCAAGATATTAGAACAACTTCTGAGCGCCAGGTGAGTGAGGAGGATCTTACCACATCGTTTTGGTGGTTCATCCGACCATTTCCTCAAACCCTCTTCTTGTCCAATCTTCACCACCTTTGCAACAATCCGCCCGTTCCTTCTGACAGCACCGGCAGTTCCAAGCAACCGGTCACAGCAGGACAGATTCAGTCTCTTTAACGATCGTGCCTTCTTTACAAACCCATAAATGACTCTAGGATCGACCAAGGCTGGACAATGAGATAGATCCACGTCTACCACGTTCGGTGCAATCTTATGTAAGATACGCACGCAATCGTCTGTTATTGCACCGATTTGACACAAGCCGAGCGTGCGAAGTGCAGGGGCAGCGACCAAGTTCATGGGACATCTGCTAGCTTCGGGACACGGTATGTCTTCAATCTTCAGCAGCCGCGGGCGAACGTCGAGACAGAACGCAAGATGTCGCTTCTGTTCTGGGTCAAGTGCCGAGCAAGCCAATCGCTTGTGTTTGAGCAAGCTGTACAAATGGAATAGGCGAAGTCCGCGATTGTATGCCAGGCAGAGGAAGCGAAGTTTCGGGCATTTGACAAATAGCGGAGCCGCTCCGACTGCTGTCACTCGACAGTGTGATAAATCCAAATGGACCAGTTCATGACAATGTTCTGCAACAGCTGCTGCAAACTCATCATCAACCTGACCCGTTGACGCTAAAACCAATCGGGTGATATGTGATAGAGCTGGTGCCACAATACTCGAAACAGTAGGCGAGCCCGATATCTCCAGCGTTTCGATTGTTGGAAATCTAGCTAGAATGCGCGGTAGATGTGTATCTATTTCTTCTCCACTGCACATTGACAATCCGAGTGTCTTGAAATTTGAGCATGGTGGACGTTTTAGCAGTGATTCAAGCACAGGATGTGGACTGTTTTGATCAGCCGCCGGGCCAAAACGGGGATAGACAAAGCAAGGAAGTTTGATATGCTCAAGTTGAACACACTTTGCGATGATGACCGTCAGTGACTTTTGAGTCAGCATAAAACTAGAAGCAAGGAATTCAACCGCAAGATACCAAACTTGTGATAAGAGTCTCTAGCTTACCAGTCTTCGAGATCCAATGTTCTCAGTTCGGTGCAGAAAACTCCCAGAAATAACACACCCAGATCGCCAATGTTACATGCGGTCATGATCAATTCTCTCAATCTTCTGTTCCCCTCCTCAGCAAGGACTGCGACACCCTTATCTCCAACTAAAAGACAATGAGACACATCCAACTTCCTCAACTTTTTACATCCGCGTGCTAGAGCGCCAATGCCATCGTCCGTGACCAGATACCCATTCGCAAGCGACAGTTCTTCGAGTGTTTTCCCGCAACTCTTGACAATCTTGAATATTGCATCGTCTCGTAGCCAACCAGCCGAATAAGACAAGTCTAATCGCTTCAAATTAGGTAACGCTTCGCCAGCTAGCGAAATGACGCGGACCCAACGGCGACGGAGACACCAACGAGCCAGTCCATTTGCCATCCCACCGGAGCCACCAAACTTCAATGGAGGTTCGTCCGGGAGCAGACCGACAGCGCCCAATTTAATTGCTCGCACGAGTGGGAGATTGGAGGTAGGTGCATGTACTTCACTCTGCTTTTTACCTCTCGTGTTCCTCTGTTGCCTTCTGGACGCCGAATCAAACACGCTTCCCAACCTTTTCATTGACCAATGCGAAGATGGATCTAATGATTCCCATAGGTGCAATGAAACGATACGATGCCATCGCGCACAAACCAGGCTACAGCTTGCCAAGTCTGCCGGTCGATGACTGGTATAACGAAATATATCATCCAGAATCTCGTCAGGAAGTCGCATGGCTGGAGATGGCATTTTATGATGCACAGGTTTGATCCCAGTACCCACAAAGACATCCAACCGCTTTTTGCAAACTTTTTGAAAGTATTTCATCTGTGCAATCTTCTTGCGATCGGAAAATATCTGTCGTACATTACGACCATTGGCGGTTTTCATTCCCACTAGAGTCTGGGCTGATTGACGATGTTCTGAGTCTTCTAGCGTGATGACAGAGTCCGAGGTCCCACAGACGTCCTTTTCATCAAAGGCTGGAGTATTGACTTGCACATCTTGTGCATGGTATGAGTGGGAGCCAGACAGGCACTGGATTTCCATGGGGCCGATCGTGGGGAAGTCTCAAGGACACGGGAATCGAGGAAACTGACAAATGGAGACAAACGCACTGACTCTCGTCATGAAAGTCCCAGTAACAGTTTTTCCTCCTTCACGAGGGTCTTTTCTGGTATGCCTTTTGGCGGTAGAAGGGGTTCTGTTTGCGCGTCTCCAAGACCGTGTTCCGCCTTACGAAATCATAAAGGTCAGCAAGTCGCGCGTACTGACGCTGACGCTGGCAGTGGCCGTTCCGTTCATCGTTCATGAACACGTCCAGACGTCAGTAAAATAGATATTTGGACAGCTATCCGTTTGATCTTGCTTTCCCTCATTTGAGAAGGTTGCATAGGATGACGCAGACGACCATGGCAAGGGACGATCTCCCTTTTCACGTGAAAGGGCGGGGAAACCCTTTCCATCGGTACAGCGGCTATGATCAATTTCCAACTGATCTGACACTGGCACTTTACGACATTTTCAGTTCAAAACTAAACCTGGAAAGCATCTAACGATTTCTCTTGCCCCCGTAAATCCACATTATGCAAAATATAATAGTGTGTTCTTGAAATAGTCTACCAGTCTTTGTACCTAATTACTTACGGCGAATCTAACTAACGTCCGCCTTGAGGAACGTCAATAGTCCCCCCACCAAGTACAAGCTGCCTGTCACTAGAACGCGAGGATGTACAGCTTGGACTTTTGAGTAATAACGAGAAATGGATTCCACCGCATCTTCAATACTTGGTTGAATTTCAATCTCTGCAACAACTCCATTCACCCCCGTATCTGATCCAATTAAAGTTTTCCATGCGTCTGCCAGCTCCTTTTGGATAGATAATTCGTCATCTGGCAGGACTGTATAATTTGTTTGGTCCATTTCTTTTGATTGAACACAAAAAAAGAATGAGTGGGAAAGATCATTGGTGATGATGAAAAACAGTTTCGTCAGTACTTGTTTGTCCAGATCCCGGTCGATATGAATCATTCGTGCAAAAGACGACGCGCGAAAACGGTACAGAACTTTTGTGAAGTTCTACCAACGCTTTGAGAAGAGTCAACCCGTCCCGACCCTTTGTGCAATTAAAGAGCAAAACCTGCTCTCCGTGTCTTTTGTTGGGAATTAGTTCCGAGGGTGAACTACGGAGCAAGAAACACCATTTCTTACCGTCCCTCTGCTTCTGTTTCCCGATACTCATCATTAAACCAGTCTGCACAGACCTTCAGCTTTGAAATCAATATTCGTGCTCATAAGGCCTGGTAACAACAATCGACTCACCAGCATGCTCTCTTTCGTATGTGCTCCGTCCAGATACCAGGTAATGGAAGGGTAATCAGAAGCAACAAACTTTTGAGCGCGTCCCGGCCATTTAGCATTCCGAAGGCCGTTCTTCACTGCATCGTCTCCGCCCACAATTTGCACACCCGCACTCCGTCGTTGCGCGATCCACTCTTTACACAATGCTACGGCAAGGGCCGCATTTACCCATTGATATGACCCAGACATCCCTAGATGACGAAAAGATCAGGAACCACCTTTGAAGGGGGGAATGCACCAGTTTCATACCGAGTTGACTGTTTCCCATTGCGGCGATTTCGGTAGCGCTGATTTCCACTAGTGATGATGCCTATTCAACGCAGTAAGCGCCTTCTGCGTGACGTCAAAGTGAATGCAAAATAACGCTCACGTTAAGCTCCTTCGCACGTTCACGAAGCACAGGCATGGCTTCTTCCGCCTGCGGAACCGAGAATGCAGGCACACCTGGCTACTTGAAGATTATGCTCAACGTTCCAGACCGCAACGTAGTCTTCACGCGGTACCTTCATTATGCCCGCCTTGTGCCAGGCTATCTCTGGCAAGGTTTTGCCCAATAATGGCATGTGGTCAAATCCAAGTGATGTGATACCGCAAACTGTCGGCTTCTCGATCACACTGGTAGCATCATATTGCCCACCCATTCCGACTTCCAAAAGTACCACGTCGACCTAGCATTATTTTAAAGGTTTTAATTCTCCAAGGTATATGACGAACCGCTATACCCATAAGCATCCTCTGTTACTTACCCCTTCACGCATGAACGTATGGAAAGCCATTAATGTAAGATAGCGAAAATATTGAGGCTTGTCTGGTTCATCCGCACTCTCTGGCTACAACATGATGTCTTGTTCAGAGGGACAGCACAACTGGCAACTCCATCAATCACCACAACCTACACACCTTTGTCTTTTCTAAGGCGTCCCATACTTCAAAGAAATATTTGGCAAATAGATGCTTTTCTATTGGTTTGCCGTTGATCCGTATGCGCTCCCGGACTTCAATCAAGTGCGGCGATGTAAACAAGCCTGAGAGCCACGAAGGGATTAATAACCAACTTTGTTCTTTCCTCCAAGTCAGCAGGCTAGCCCAACCAGTTTTCAGTGGTCTTGTAATATTATTCTCGGTGATTTGTACGTTGCGTAGAATGGCATCGCATATGGCCGATGTCGATCCTTTGCCCTTCGTTCCCGCAACGTGTATAGCGTTAAGCTTGTTGAACTCGTGAACCTACGTTGACAACCATCAAATGTCCGCGTTCTTGTCCGCTGTAAAGCGCGTGTAAAAATGCTGACCTTGTAGCCAATACGCTCCACAAATCGTCTCATTTCTGGTATACTTCTGTAATTCATACTATTCCCTGACTTTCGTAAGACCTCCAGCAGTCGTGCGTTGGTTTGCAGGTTATTGAGCGTTGACACAGCGGCCTATGGTTTCTTTTCAGCGACTAGGGCATAATTCTTCAAGCAAGAAGCCTTCATTTACCTCATAGCTTTTATCTTCCGAAAGCGACATGGTTGTAAGAAAGCGCTTGCGGGCAAAGACCCGAAATGTAGGTGGGTCTGGTCGTGCTCGAACGGTGGTCCTAAGAAATGTCACCTTCCACCTAAAAGACATATACAAGTAGAGTATGCTCTAGACGCTACGCGCGGTAAGCTCCCAATGGCCGTGTGCTGCTGCTCTCGGGTCAATGACCGGACGTTGTAAATGAAGGTGGGGAATCGTAGGGATGGCAAAAAGGTTTGTAGGTCTGGGGAGATGGGGATAACGTCGCGATATGACTGTGCCCTTGTCATTCAGCTATTTTAGGCTTAATGTGAGGCACAGCCCTTGCTTCCATAAGCGCCGATCACTTTCAGTGTTAACGTGGGAGAAAGCATCTGCACACGAACTCGTCTTGAACGAAGATGCTCGCCCAAGCAAGTGGCCGCGGATCCAAGGTTTGTGCATGAGTGCATTACTGGACTTTCAGCTGAGGAGGAGGATACTCACGATGTCATAACAAAGCAAGGGGCTGACAATAGAATGGCACACGAGTTGAAGAAGGGGGTGACGAAACCACAAGATATCTCCAAACATGATGCGGATGATGAAATTATGCAACGTAAGATTGCCTAACGTCTCTATATAATCCTGCACAATCCTAACCCTCGTTTCTCTGTGCAGTACGAAGAAGATTTAAACGGCAGAATTATGAAATCATAAGGTATGTGCGAAACTTCGCCGTGTGCACATAGATATGTTCTCAGAGTATAGTCTAGAGTTAATGCTCGCTATGCAGCCCAGCTGCGCGAGCTTGAGCTTCAACGTTCGGAGCTAGCTGTATGTGATTCCGTGAGATACAGTGTATAGACCACCATCAATTTCTTAATGCCACATAGGGCAAGATCTTCGATTTGCATGCGGAAGTCGCACGATTGACATCCGAAAACGAAAGATTGGTTCAGCTTAATGTGCAATTACAACGACAGTCCAGCCCCGAGAAATTCGAAAACCTGCAGGTATCGATCCACCGCTGGATAGTGGTCTGGATACAAGCAACCGTTTGACTTCTGATTACTCGTATAGTTATTTATTCAAATGGCACTGGAGAGTTTGGAATCCTTCCTGGACCTTATCTCGGTTAAAGCTCTACTCTTTGAAGAAAAGGTTGTCCCCGGGCTGAAAAGAATGCTGCAAGCTTCCACAGTAGGCGAAATTGGTATGCGATCTTGACAAAAAATCCGCGTCTCTCAGCGTTCTAAAGTGAGCCATATGAAGCGGACTCTTTCGCATTTTCACCTGAGCATTTAAATGAAAAACAGGATTCTACGATCGACCATTACCTGCATGTATGTGGTATCAAATATTGGTGACTCCTGAGGTTCCGCATCACGCTCATCAGGCGTCTATGCCATATGCAGAACAAATTGCCGTCAAACGATGATCTTATGCAAATTCCAACCGAAAGAGTGCCGGACGAGGAAGGAATTCGACCGAGAATTAGGTCTTTCATATTCGTTAATCTTGAATTGCTCGTGAAATTAAAGGAACTGACAGCACCCAGCAGAAGGTCCCGATCGAACTTTGGAAATTTATCGCCTATAGCTGAGGTCGACGCGGAGGAGTCCTTCCCGTTTTTCGAAGGCACGCAGGGATCACAATATTCTGCGAGGTAAAGCACCGATATCCACCGTCGCCGAAAGTAGGTAGAATGTAATCCCAAGTCATACCTCAGGAATCCGGGGACATTTAAATTGCGCGAGCGACAAAGGACCAGTAAAACAGCCTCATCGCGTGTTATCCAACCTATACAAAATGAATTGCAAGAAGAAAATGCGGAACCATTCCGGAAAGGGGCCGCAAAGACTACTAGGGTAACCAAGACAATAAAGGCGTCTAGCTTAGGCATAACGACACAAGATAAGTCAGATGGCGGCGGACACCAGACGAAAACGTCCAAACAAGCATCGGTGTCTGCATTTGAAAAACAACGTCAAAATGGGGAAACAGAGACAATGGCAGGGTTTCTGGATACCGATGGCACTGGCCAAACATGGGCAGACACGATAACATGTACAACCGAGGAAAACATGAGTATGATTTGTAGGTTACTGACAGAACATATCTATCGGCACTTCTAATTTCATTCACTTCAGCAGGAAGAACGAGGCGAAGAACCCCGATCAAAAGCTATGCGTTGCCTTCCTTACGCAGGTGAGGTGCCTCTCACTCCTGAGAATTTACCAATGTTTGTTTAACCAGTACTGCATAATTCGACAGCAAACTCAGACAAGGTGATGAAATATTCGCTTGTTACATCGTTTTCGACTTTCCATCTGTCTCAACACCAGGCTTCAGGTGATGAATTTACCATTCCGATAGAAAGCTCAGCCCCAAGACATGGGACCACGAACAGCCGCATTCCAATATCCCTAAGGACACCACCAAAGAAATCTTCATCCCTAAGTCCTCCAAGGGGAATGCAATGGCAAAAGGAAAACGCCGATTCTTCTCTTCCAACGCCACCGAAAGGAACTGAACCTAACTTTCGTAGCGGTAGTCCGATTTTATTATCTACCATCGATACTGTATAGACATTTCATCATTCGGGGAGATAATTAGAGTTACGATTTCTAATGTAGATGATCTAGTTGGCCGTGTGGCGTATATCCACATTCCACAGAATTCAATCAACCTGGTCGGATTATACTGAACGGTTACCCTAACCCAATATCGGGTGCCCTGTTTATGGTCCGTATCGATTAAGATGGCGAAACGACAAGTGCTTCTTAGGTTTCACCAAAGACATAGAGCATTTGTAACGGTCGTCCCGTGCGTCAATTGACGTTTGACGAGATATCGAGGTGAAAACGGACAACTATCGGCGATGGCAGTCTCGCACTGTACTCAAGTACGTTGGCCCCATGGACACACATATGTGTGTGTGAGTGCGCGCAGACGTCTCTCTAATCGCCAGAACGCTGGTGAGGTGTGTTTACTTTTCGGTTGGGGACGTGCGATCATGGTCCACAACAGGCACAACCGACGCTCACGTAACCGTCCGCGAGACTAAGCGACAGAATTCCGCACATCCTTGAATCAATGCTCCCCGTCTACTCCCAAGGCCGTTTGTGGTCGCTCGCAAACCCTTCAATATCTCCTTTGCAAATGAAAACGTGACCATCACCTTTCATCCGCTGCGGTATCAGCCACAACATAGGACTGTCGCCTAAAATGACGGCAGTATTTTCCAGGCACCCAAGATCGTACGGGTCAGCTGCAAAACTTTCATCGTACGCGAAGGATGCGTCGATTTTCTCCAAGTATTCTATAGTTGTAAGATTTCTGTACATGTTCCGCAACTAGATGCAGAAGGTTGTGAGAAACTGAAATTCAGAGATGCAGATGACTGGCTAATACCGTACTTGCTGTGAAAGAAGCATCGCTAAGATACTAGTGAGCGGAACCAACAGGCACATGTTGACCGCGATAAACAAAACCTAAAGACTCATGTTACGCTAATGCCTGAATGAGCCACGCCGCCAAACTACGTACAGGAACAAGCCCGAGAGGCTCTGGCTTCGTCCCCTCTTTAAAAGCTTCTCTTACGAGGTCAAGCAGGCGGGCAAAGATCATGACCATGCACATCCCACAAGACAATACCGTAAAGATAAGGAATCTGATAAAATGGCCGTGATTATGGTGACCAATGCAGTTATCTAATGGGAGAGCGATTGGCACCAGAGTCTCGATAGCGGATAGTGGGTGAAACTACTTACTGAGCCACTGGCCTGTCATAAAATGTCTTTAGTCAATGAGCATGTTTGCAAGGACGAGCGACATCATGACGAACTAACAATGATGATCCATGCGTAAAATGCACCGCCCACATCTTTTGCAGTGATGAGTTCGAGGAGGCTTAAAGCCGTTACAGATTCTGCAATATCGGGGTAAGCCTGTGATCGTCTCGCCTCCGTTCGTCAGCGAAGTAGCCTCGAGTTCTCCAAATTGCCCGAGTCCTAAGTTGCGGAACCCATTAGTTGTCTGTCGTAATCCGAGGTCAAGGTCGCTTAAACCTGCCTTCCGGTTCCCACCCAGGGGCTACTCGACCGGGATCTACGGAAAGTTAGGTGATTGCTGTTATTGACGTTATGTCAAATATGACCTCACCAGTCGTGACACACAAGTAGTAGTTCAAAATGAGCATTCCCACACAGCCGTTGAATACAAACAGAACAAGACCAGAATTGACTGTGACTGGGCGTAACCATGGTAGGAAAACGAAGACTTGGCTGGTGAGAGGAATGAAAACGACTACGCAGAAAACAAGTTAAGAAGAGCTCTTATACTCTGCACAATCACAAGACATGAACGGAAAACTTACTTAGGAAAAAGGCCGATAGAGCCAACAAGGTGTCCGATCCTTCTATGGCTCCCATGCTTTTTCCCACATATTTCACGACCGGGCTAGTAGACAAGGAGACGTAGATCGACGCTCAGCGTTGCCAAAAGCATCTGCTAGTTGGCCTTCTCACGTGGGTAACCGTCGCCGGGACACGTGATGATGTTTATAAACTCGAGAATCAAGGCTTCGTAGTGACAGCAAAGAACTGCACGTCCTTACAAGAAGAAGGGTGCGACCGCAACTTTCACCTGCCAAAGCCTTTTCTGCACCACCACCAAGTATCCTCTCCACCTGACCAGCAACCTGACGACTCTGTAGGAACCTTTGCTGCTCGATCACCACCAGCGTCAATCGGTCTGGGGGTAGGTCATGCTGCGCGCTGTCCGCTCATCTAAATTGCATTGATTACAAGTACTGTCCAAGAACTTGCCCGCAGACATGAACGCAGATGCACAGATGCACTGAAGAAGCAATAGCTGGACTTCTGAGCAATATAACCAAAAGGAGCATTGCATAATCAAAATCACGTGGACTGACTGTCTTGTCCGAGCGCGTCGCTGTCGCGTTCCACGCCCATCGCCCACCTTCCACGCGCAGTAGGGGACGGCCCCCTTAAAATACACACGAGTTCATAACTCTTTACCTGGGCAAGGTAGCCCAGGGGTTAAGGCGCCGACGTGCACCTTAACAGAGCGGGTTCGAATCCCGGAGCAGGTCGTCAGAGACTGATTGCTTGCGGCGGTAGGAGCAAGTGACGCCCCTTCGTGTGGGTCCCAGTGAAGCTTGTGCTGAGGGAGGGCTTTGATGAGCGACGTACCCGACTGACAGAATCTGCGTGTGGACGGAGCAGCTGCGCGCCCGAAAGGGCCCCCAATGATACCCGCCGGGTTGAGGGAGGGCGGGGAAGAAAGGGAATTATCCTTTTTCGATTAAACATTCCCTATATGTAGTCTAGCTTTATCTCTATAAATTGCCTTTGCGCTGCACCATTTTATTCCATCCTGGGTGGACATACCGGTCAAAGCACACATGTCTCAGACAAGCTCCCACGTCCCAGGCATCGTTAGGAATTTCTGACTGTCTCAAAATGTGGATTTGCCCTTTAGTGAACCATTGACAAAGATAGCAGTCTTTCAAGAGGTTGCGATGAAAGACTTGGGTACTCATCCGCCAACGATCCCGCGGGCCATTCCCAAATGCAACCTACACCCACGTGACGCCTACAATGCCCACGACCTCTCTGCCAGAACTTGTCCCGTTAAGAAACAATGTCCAACCAAAGATCCCTCTCCCTGTCCGACCGTATTAACCTTCACACCAGAAAAGTTCACAGCCAAAATCACTGGATCAGCAACATCAAGCTCCTAATTTGTCTCCTCGATCACCAACTTTACGCACGCCTCGTACGCCAGTTCTATGAGCTCTACAAAACTGTCGAGGATGAAGTGACTCGGCATATCGAGGCTGGAGATGAGGCTGGGCTGCTGTTGAAGCAGGTCGCTATGAGGGAGATTTTTAGAGAGGAAGCGTTTCGAGAGGATGCCAGGTACTGGTGCGGACCTGACTGGAGAGATTGGAAAGAATCAGGTCCGATGAAGAAGTACAAGGTACGGGATTAAACATTTCTGTCGACTTGGCATTGGCAGTGTTAACACTTGTTCAGGCACACGTCAAGGAGCTGTCTGAAAAAGAACCAGTTGTGTTATTGGCGTATCTCTATACGATGTCAGTCTGCCGCCTTCCCGTCTCGCCGAACAGGCATAATACTTACAATGCCTGTTTTGTAGGTACTTGGGCCTTTTTGCCGGTGGCCAACTTGTTCGCCGCAAACTTGCCAAAAAATTAGGCTTCGCTCCTTCTTCGTGCAGCGGAGGATCGGAGGGCCTCTCTATCTTTACCTTTTCCAACCCGATTTTTGAGCTCAAACGCGCATATCATCAGAGGTTTGATGCTTTGGAATTGAGTGAAGATGTTACACAGCGGATCTTGGACGAGGCGCAACTTGTATTCGCAAAGAACTTGGTGATTATTGCGGACTTGGAGGGTCTTCCTGGGGCATTGTGGAGACTTTTTATTGTTCGACTTTGGTGGATCTGGATGGCTCTAATAGCGGTGTGGTTCATGTGGAAAACCCTATCCTGAATCCTAAAAGTATGCTGAGAAAGGAGATCTCGCTGGACTGCTTGACCACGGCTTGTGCATACGTGCACAGCGAATGGCGAGGGCCATCTCTTCGAATCGCGGCGGTCACAATTCTCTCACTTCATCAGAATTTGGCTTGCCAAACTTTAGATAGCTTATGAAGTACCAATTTTCGTACAGGTTACCGGTGAAGACGTCTTTGGTGAGCTGTACTGGGAAGGCCTGTTGACCCGGGTTAATATCTGCCTGTCTCGATGGCAGACATTTGAGTTGCAGCAGAGGATCATAGTACACCTATAGACTGATGCATAGTATTGCTCTCGTCGCCGGTGGCCGCAAACTGGCAGTATCATGCTCTTACAAATATCAATGAACCATTTGTTACAGTGTACCATTGCAATGCAGATGCACAATGCCCCCCGCGGGTAGTCGTGCAAAGACCGTCGGGTCGCTCACCACCTTGCCACAAACAACACATCGGACCCCATCCACAGGGATATATACAGGCGGAAGGAGTTGTGAAGCCTCAATTAGCTTAGTGTGGACCTAATGGGAAAAACTACCTGTTAGAACGAAAAATTCCTTTCCACCGCGAGACTGAAAGTCGCACACCTTGAAATGGTCCCCTCTTGACAAAGCTCGTACAATATGCGATTCCCGATGACTGTGCAAACTTCTTCGCATGGAGGAGGTCAAAAACCCGCTCAGCATATCAAGAGACCAGTGATTAGGTATTATATCCAACACCTTCATAGAAAGGACTGCGTTAGCTAGCCATCCACACTGAAAACATTGGTACGATAAGCATTTACTTTGATAACATCAAAATCTAGGGAGTGCCTGTTGAGCAGTTGCACCGCATATTTTATCATGCCTCCTCTGTGAGTTGTTCATATCTCAGAAGTCTTGCCAATAAACCAAGGCCAAAGTCAAAGGTAGTACCTTTCACCAGATTCTAAATATAATTGTAGTAAGGTAAACAAAAGATGTCGTCGTAAGGAATCGTCCTTTTTGGTAGTTGTGGCAGCTCCCGCCAGCTGCTGAGGGGCTTGTCGGGAATCGACGCTCGTTGTTGTCTCTGCAGACTTTGTAAGGCAATACTGTTCCGCGGTAGCATGGTCGTTAAGGTTGAGCACTAGAATACGAAGAGCTTCTTCGTGCTTGTTCGTCTATCCGTGTTCGGGAATGAGCATGAAAAAAGCAGGTGCCGAATTGAAAATACGGAATACGGACATACCTGTGCGAGAACAGTGGCATTTGCGGCGTGTAGACCGGGGTATGTGTTTAGTTTAGTGGCCACGGCAGATGGCGAATAATAGCGGGATGATGTAAGAAAGGTTAATAGCTTGCTGTATGTCCTGCTCAGATTATCGGTACGCCGTTCCAAGAAAGCGTTGAACGACGGACGAGGATCATGCGCACGGTATTCGTTTTCTGATGAACCATTAAGATGCTTGGTCATTTTCAGTCATCAATTGGGAAGTTGTCCCTTACGCATCAACCCACCCAGTTCCTCCAAACTGTCATTCATCGCGCATGCCTCAACTTGCTCTATATATGTCATCGCAAGCGAGGTATGGCGTTGCTCATCTGTATCTCCACGATTCGTGATCATGAACTCTAGCACATTACGGTACGCTTCCGCATTGTCGGATCTCAGTTGCTCTAATATCTCTTCGGCTGAAAAGAGCTCGTCTGTGCGGGTGGTGAAAATCTTTCCTCAAGGGTGTTACGCACGTCTATGACTGCAGAAAATCAACATAGCCATAGTCACCTGTGCTGCTAATTGCGGATCCAGCTCAAGGACACGCTTCGAATATTTCAAGATCAGCTCCTTATTAGATGATTTCGTCAAATGGTTGACGAGAAGCGGCAACCCCGGAAAGTCTTCGTCTGTCACTTCATTCGAAGCCATTCTGCAAAAAAAAAGGAGCGAGTTAACATCTCGGTCATCTGGCATTACGGTGTTTGCCAAGCAGTTGAGCTTGGTGAGTGTGCAAAACCATATTACCGTAGCCACAGAGCAAAAGCATCTTCCACCATTCCCTTCTGCTCATACAGTAGACTAAGAGCATAATGTCGCTAATGGGAATCAAGTGAGCTGTTAGCGTATCTGAAACGCGGACTTGGGGCGAAAAGGGCAGCTTACTTCTTTCTCTCCTAAAACCTTCGCTGCATCTTGCACATCGCAACAATTTTCTGATGATAAAAGTTGATACAATCTCTTGCGATCTGTCTCTACGTAAAGCTTCAATAAGGCTGTATCGAGGGTCTGATCACCCAGGTTAGTTGGCACAGAGGACCTTCAGCCGAAGACCGTCATGCTTCGTACCTTCTGCTTATCCCCTTCCCGTGCCGTCTCCCGGACGTGGCGAAGGTACTTGCCCAGCATTTCCTAACGCGGTTATCAATATTAGAAGGTCACTCAAACGGACCAATTTGGATCGAATTCTACCACACCTTTGCATTGCCGACTAAGGCGTCTCTGAACGACCCTAACGTTTCGGGATCAGCATCCGGATAATCTCTTTGCAGACTTGCACTGACTGAAAAAAAAGCAGTAAGATCCAGGTGAATGTCGCCGTTGGTATTCATAACATAGCGGCATACCAATCTCATCAATTGTCCCTTGTTGGCTTACCCATTCTGAAGTTGCATCATCTACTTCAGGAATCGAGCCTGAAGGAGAGCCGGCCACATCCGGAAAAAGCTTGAGAAGTCGTTCAGATTCTATTTCTCCCTTTGTAAACAACTCAAATGCCTCCTCAAAGAGTGTATCTTTGAAGTAGATTAAACCAGCGCGTTGGTAGAGTGATGAGAGTTTCAGTCTCTGTGAACTTTAACAGTCACTACATCGATGACGAACATATGGGGATGTAACTCTTGTACTCAGTACCTGTGCGTCAGTACTTTCATGTTGCTGTCCTTGCATCATTGTCTCCGCTAATTGCACGGCAGCTTCCACACTTCGCAATTCAAGCAGGTCATCCACTTGTCGCTCTAGACAATCCATCCGAAGGGCCAAGACAGTTTCTTTGCAACCGACCAGCAGTCTGATACTCCCATTTGAGGCGGATTTGTCCATAGGTAGCTCCATTTCGAACGTCGCTTCAACGAGAAACTTCGGCTCGCTTGAAGCGGGGAGGGTAATAGTCTGTACCCTTTTTTGGTTGAAGATATTGTGAATTTCAATACAGTTGTTATGCAGAAGGGCGGCAACGTATGGGAAGTGGAATGCTGATCAGAGTATTGTCAGAAGTCAATGAGGGGTACTGGCCCAAGAGGTACCCGGTATAAATGTAATTACCTAGGGATTTCGGAATTGCGGGCCATTCTAGGGTTCCTGTTATAGTCGCGTTTCCATTTGTTAGCGGTAAAGAGAAAGCACATAAGTATGTACCGCGGACGTCCACACACCTCGTATTGGTTCTCCATTAGGAGATATGAAAAGTCCCAATCCGAGCCCCTGGGGAGTGGCTGTTGCAAGTAGATACTCGCCATTACTAACAACAATTGCAAGCGGTTTTTGGAGGGTACGGTCATAAGGAAAAAGAGGAATGGTTAACCCGTTGTCGATATTGATAAGTTTATATTGGTGCTGGTCGGCCGCACAAATTCGGGACTCATATCGCACCATCATAATGGCACCGTCCGGAAGCGAGATTTCCTTTATATTCCATTTCAGCATCTATCCCGGCGTCATCAACTTCCTCATGTCATCTACCTTTTCGAGTTCCAACATGTCTCCAAGATGCCCAGACACTAGCGTCCGTCGCTTGGCAAAAGACATGGGCATAGGTGATTGTGTATATCTATCCGCACAGAAACATGTGATCGCCTTCACAGGTTGAGCCACCAGTGCAGGCACTTGACTCAGCGTGTCCAATTCGAAGAAGTTTGCAGAAGCATCTACCAAGCAAAAGGAGATGTTCAACCTTCAAGGGGACCCATATATTTACGGATAATGCTTGCGAGATTTACCGCATAAAACGACGAGCTTGGACTCCGTTGGTACGGCTATGATGGCATCCACATGTCTTCGCCCAAAACCCAAAAACTTTTTCACGTTTAGATGGCTTTTCAGAGGCGCCTTGGGAACAGACATCAAAGAATCAGCAACAAAAATAAAGGGTAGGCTGAGCATATAAGAGTTTGTCCGACTTACATCCACTTCAGCGGCACTTTCGCGTTCCAATGTATAATGGAAAATGTGGCCGTCTGAAGTGCCCACATATAGATGTGAATCTAAATGACCATTAATTGCCTCTTGATTAGTTCCCTTTCCAGTTGAGCGAGCCCATCACGAACGTGGGGAATCATGACAGTGCCCACATACCGCATAGCTCCAAGGAAACTATCGTGGCTTTGTTGGCGTTGGGTGAACCCGGTGTGGAGGGACTACTCGCACCAGCTCCCCCATGTCCCACCAGACCAGCTCGCCCGAATATTGAGGAACGCTGCAGTGGAGTTGTTACTTCATCCAAACTGAGATCTTGAGCCAAGGTCACGACTTTGAATGGAGTGAACGACGGCCGCGACATGTTGCGCTGTTTGAACTAGCCCGACCAAGCGGGCGCTTCGTGTACGGTCTCCAGCTTATGAGGGTCTTGCTGTCAGGAACCTACTAATTTCAACGGTCAAAAAGCTCGGCAGATGTGTCGCAGATCGCAACGTGCAAAGTTCACCTTGCTGTCCAATGCCCTTGAATGACTCACCCCTGATTCGAACCATAGGTTCTTCTGTGTTATCGAGAGGTGGGGAAGTGTCCTGGTGCGCGCCGCGATAACTGGTCTAAGATCCCATTAAAACAGCAACTGCAGGTATTAAAAAAACTAATAAAAAGATATTGCTTCACGATCTCTACAAACCCACTAATTTAGGTGGTGATATCCCTTTAGCTGCGTATATAGGGAAAATGGACGGGCTTGCGGAAACATTCCAGAAGATCGGTCTATCAGAGACAAAGGCGAAGGAGACTGCCGCTAACAAGAAGCTGTCGGCCAATTTGGAAGAAGTCATTAGGGAAGCGGGCGCTTCTGATGGAGTGGAACGGACGATAGGAGCCCTGTTTTATACGCTGGCATCGACGATAACGCCGAAAGCTCGTCCCCACTTGCCATACATAGCGAAGGCGATCAAAACTGGCAGACTCACTTCAAACGATCAGATATCGGCGGCAATCAAGTATGCCGAAAAAGCTGGGCAGTCCCTTGATGATTCAAAGTTTGACGAAGAATGCGGTGTTGGTGAGTGAGATGCAGAGTTACCCTCACGGAATGGTCGACCGACCTCTCAAGGATTTTTCGGCAGGTGTGGTGGTCACTCAGGAAGAGATCATAGCGACGGTGTCAAATGTTATTGACTCGCGAAAAGAGGATTTGATCGAGAAACGCTATCAGATGCTTGGCCAGCTTCTTGGTGAACTTCGAACGCGGTTACGCTGGGCGAATTCGTTAGCTGTAAAGGAAGAATTGGACAAGCAGATGCTGGAGGTTCTTGGACCGAAAGACGAGCGCGACAACCCAAAGGCCAAGGTAAGCCCGATGTGTCAGTGCTGTTTATTAGTGTGGTAGCGAGATGCCCATCAGTCTCTTGGCATTCCACCATAGAAAAAGCAGGAGAAAGTGGCAAATGCGTCAAAAGTTCCCACAAAGGACGCTCCTCCCTCGAGTGGCAACCGGGTAGCTGAAACAGCAAAAAGCACACGATTCATATTTGAGGGTGAATTGGCGCGGCTGCATAAGCCAGGAGAGAATCCCCAGATCAAACCAGAGCTCATGAAGGAGCATCTCGCACGTACCGGAGGCAAAGTGGTTACGCGTTTTCCACCTGAACCAAACGGATTCTTGCACATTGGTCACGCAAAAGCTATCAATGTCAACTTTGGGTACGCTGCTGCTTATAAGGGTATCACGTATCTGCGATACGATGACACCAATCCGGAAGCCGAGGAAGAAATTTACTTCACCTCAATTCTTGATACCGTAAGATGGCTAGGATTTGAGCCGACCGCAATTACTTATTCGTCGGACCACTTCCAGCGCTTGTACGAGTTGGCCGTTGAGTTGATCAAGAGGGATAAGGGTTACGTGTGCCATTGTACTGGTGAGCAGATATATGCGGATAGAGGGGGTGATACGAAAGGACCTCGGCGAGCGTGTATTCACAGAAACCGACCGATCGAGGAATCCCTGGCTGAGTTCCAAAAGATGAAGGATGGAGAGTATCAGGAAGGAGAAGCCATCCTTCGCATGAAGATGGACTTGGAGAACCCAAACCCGCAGTTCTGGGACTTGGTTGCGTACCGTGTGCTAAAAGCACCCCACCATCGAACTGGGGATCAGTGGTGCATCTATCCTACGTATGACTTCACCCACTGCCTATGCGACTCTTTTGAGGACATCACGCATTCCCTCTGTACCACCGAATTCACACTATCTCGTGAGTCATACTATTGGCTCGTGGATGCATTGGAAATTTACAAGCCTGTTCAGTGGGAATATGGTCGACTGAATCTAGCCTACACGGTCATGTCGAAACGGAAACTGAAAAAGTTGGTGGAAGACAAACTTGTCTCTGGTTGGGACGACCCCCGACTCTATACAATGGCCGCTATTCGACGACGTGGTTTCACTCCGGAAGCTATTAACGCGTTCGTTCGGGACTTGGGAGTCACGACAGCCAACACTGTAATCCACCCCGAACGTTTGGAAAATATTGTTCGCGATCACCTCAACGATGTCGCACCACGTCTGATGTTGATCCTCGAGCCCTTGAAGATTACTCTGACCAACTTACCAGAGGGATATGAGGAGGAAGTGACGGTACCAAACAAGCCACGAGACGACTCTATGGGGTCCCACACTGTTCCGTTCACACGCACGGTATACATTGATCGCTCAGATTTCAAAGAGCAGGATGACCCGAACTTTTACCGATTGGCTCCTGGCAAGACCGTTGGTCTTCTCAACGTCCGGCATCCGATTACAGCAACCGAGGTGGTGAAGGACGGTAGCGGAAATGTGATTGAAGTAAAGGCGCGCTACGAAAATGGACCGGAGGTTTCAAAAAAGCCAAAGACATACATCCACTGGGTCGCAGAATCCGCAAAGCACCAGTCACCCGTGAAAGTAGAAGTTCGACTATATTCAAACTTGTTTTTACACGAGAACCCGCAAAGCGAGAAAGATGTTCCTGGAGGGTGGTTGAGCGACCTGAATCCGACCTCGCTTGTCACCATCCCCGAAGCGTTCTCTGAGGTCGGCATCAACACATTCAAGGTTGAGGATAAGTTCCAGGCTGTGCGAACGGGCTACTTTTGTGTGGATCCCAATTCCGATGTGAAACATGGGAAATTCGTCCTTAACCGGACGGTAACGTTGAAGGAGGACAGTAAGAAGGATAAATGAAGTGAGGGCGTGCTTGTCAACTGTAAAAACACACTAGTCTAATAGATGAATACAATGATTCTCCAATGACATGCCACACTTTCATCTCATGAACTTGGTAACTGCTCACCATTAATTTAAATCGAGAAGCACATGGACAAAAAGAAATCCGTTAAAACGCCATTGCAATCATGAGAAGGAATATAAGATAGCATATAACCTGCGCTAGTCTCTATTTACAACTCTTGGCCGGGTAGGCACTTTACGACGTTTCAGTAAACGGTTGATACAAAATGCATTAGCTCCTATAGCAAACTTGAATATCGGTAAACGTCGCGGTACGTATTTTGTCGTAACGATCTCGTTTGGCCGTGGAAGTGGTTTGGCCCCGTTGGACATGATTATATACTAGGAGGAAGCAAATATAAGTACGCCCATGTTCTCAGAGACATCAAACAGCGTCGTACCATGGGAAAGAGTAATGCAAAAAGACCTTGACTTATGAATTGAGGGAAGAAGAATGTAAAGAGGGTGCAGGGAAATCCTTTGGTGCCAGTCAGGAAATAGACCGTAGCTGAGTGCAAAGGTAAACGAAACTCACCGAATCCGATGAAATACGCCCAATGCTCTTCAAAGTGGTCAATTCGCTGTTTAAGCGACCATCCTTTGTTGGCCCATTTATATTCAAATGAGTAAAAGGACGCTATCCAGCAGAAACATATAAAGCACGCGGGTGGCCCGGCGTATGGTATCATGTAGATGACAATCGACTGGATTAGGTAGTTGAGAAGAAGTAGACCTCGATAGGCTTCGTCTGTAATGGTTGTCAAGAGTCTATATGGAAAGCGCAAGGTTGACGAATGGCCAATGGGTAATTGCAGATTAGGAATACAAAGATACCTTTCGTATGTGAACTGAGTGGATACAGGTTTTCCCACTTGCACTCGGTAAGAGCGGTCAGCAATGCGCTGATACCACACGGAATTCAACATGAAGCTGATCAGGTACATTGGATACACCCAAAGCACCTACGGTAAAATATCTGAGATCAAGCAGGTACGGACAAGAAAGGTTCGGCTTGATAACTTACATAATAGGTCATGCTAAAAAGCGTATCTAGCATTTCCGTACTTTTGGCATTTTGATCGGCGCGGCCTCGGTGGGCCCAAAGACGGTGGGATATAGGTAGGATGGCGTAATCAAAGAGGAAAATGGAACCAAGAAAGATAAGTCCATTTAATAGGAAGCATTTGAAGGTGTTGATCTGTATCGTCTTGGACCTAACAAAACTCTTTAAGAAGGGTATTTCTTTGGAACAGCACAAAACATTTGGGTATCTTACCCATAGATAGAGATAAGCGACGCTGGCCAAGCAAATGCATCCTTTGCCCCTTGAAGGGCAAACCTACAGTGCAGCGCTACAGATTCTTTCAGTGAGTCCGCACGCAGTTCGATTTGAGGGCGAGGTTCAGAGGACGTCGGAACGTCCTGCAAATTGCCTTTTGAAAGTTGCGCTGACGAGGTGCCGCGACGGGAGAAGCGCGGTGAAAGAGTAGTCGGTCTAGACGCAGAATGCAGATCTTGGGCTGGTTTATGCAAAGACGAACGCCGGGGTTGTTCCATCGATAAGCGCTGGCTGTGTGAAGCGTTAATGGCCCAGAGAAAGCATCACGCTTAAAAGGTCAATCAGCAGCTGGAGCTGAGTGATGACTCACCAAGTCACGAGCCTCAGCGCGACCAAACTTCAACTGATCGCTTTGGAACACGATTTCCCCAAATAACCGCAATTAACAATGGTTGTTACTCGAAATGGTGCTATTATAGCAATGTCGGAAGACTCGGTAACGCTGGGGCGGGACCATGTGCCTTCTGCTGTGGCATCAACCACAGAGATTGACTCGCCCGTTGCCAATGTGGACACTGTTCCGTCCATGAACATACCGCGGTCTGCCTTTGAAAAGAAGTTTCATGCCAAAGAGGATGCTTTCAAAGGTGGGCTACTTTTGGACTTCATGGTCATATCTGCGAGGCCGCTGTGAGAAGCAGAAAGTAATTCCCGAGCCGTTGCAGATCTGGCAAGATTTGAGGAGCGATTGCGATACAATATGTACCGAAGGCGTCGATCAGAGACATATTGGGGCGGTAAATACATCAATGAAGCCTTATTCTAACGCATGGCGAGAATCTAATTTGAATATCTCACAAGTGGGCTTCACTATCCTCTTCATTATTCTCTTGTGGTGCTTGTATCAGATCTTTACAAATAAGCGGGTGGACGAACAGGTAGATGTTGACCAGTCAAGACAATGCACTATCGCTTGCACTGACGCCCTTTTGAGCAGGGCATATCTATACCAAACTCATGGCACGTTTTCGGCGTCACTGTTTTGGTATCGGCCATAACCATTTTCGTTACAACGGGCACCCTCCGGACGACCATGCTGTACTCGACTCGGTAAGAGCCATGGATTGCTTCATTGCCTTGTTCCTAACGTCGTTTTAATACTGGCGGTTTGTCAGATACATTCAGAGATGCAATAGCGCTCTTCGACCTTTTAATATGGAGTTCAACAAGGACCGGAAAGGGGGCATCTCGTTCCTCCAAAAGGTACCACCCGAATTTCAGGATGGATATGAGAAATATCGAGCAGAGTATTGGCGACAACAAGCTTTGAAAAAGAAGAAGAAGAAGGGATGAAGGAGACGATCAAAGATGCGTAGTGTGGGGATTAAAGTGAATTCAATTCGGGCTTTGTAAATATACTGTTTATCCGTTGCTGAACAGAAGTCATCAGATTGAGATACAGACGGGGAGAGGGTGCTGAATTGTATATTCTAAAAGTGAAAGCAATAGGTTGCAATTTTTCCCTTTCCATTCTACGCTTTCGTTTAGCGACACACACACAAAAGTAGGTAGCAATTTCAAAAATTCTCCGCAGAGCAGCAAATGCAATGCAACACACTTGGCAGCACAGTTAATAGATCCACAGAACTGCACTGACATCCCAATCCCAACAAATCAAAGCATCCCAAAAGTATTCTGCTGCTGCTGCTGCACGATCCTATCATCTAAAAAAATTCTCCCCAGGAGAGAACGCACCTCTTTCAATTCCCTCTACATATGCACAAACGCAACCCACGTCGTTTTCCATCAATTTGCATATTGTTCACTATACCCTGTGTCCACCCTGTGCGGTTTGCTACCTTTCCACTGCACATAATCCGAGTACGTTACTGCCGTTTTCGAAGATTGATAGCGCGTCAGCTGGATAGACTTTCGTAGTTTATCTGTGATCTTTCCAGTATGACCACCCTTTCGAAGAAGAGAATCGATGGCCTCGAGCTTTGTCCATCCTAAAAAACGTGGATGAGTTTCGTGGCGACGATAACGGACCTAGAAGGTAGATTTACCTTGTTCGGCAGCAACTTCCGGCAAATACGTCGCAGACCTCCGACTTCCACTATCGGTACGGAATTCAATCCATATCCCATGGGTTCCAATTTCCCAGTCCAAATAGTCTTTGCCGTCTTCAAATTCGGTGAGAAGTGATACGCCACAGCTGAGATTGGGAAGTTCTCGTTCCTTTACAGGTGAAAAGCGTCGGTCGCGGAGCGAGCTCGTCAGCGCATACTCCTTCAACCCCGAGTGAAGGGGAAGAGCATCAAAGTTGCCAATGCATCCTCGCAAACGATGAGATCCGTCCTCTTGTATTGTATTCCAGGTGACGAACAGAGGACTGAAAAATAACATCAATATGGGGCAATGAGATGACGCCGTAATCATTTGCATCAGCCCGCACTCTCCGCATACTCACTATTGCTCGTTCTGAAACTCTGGCTCACAAGGACGTCGGCCCTCGAAATGGGCAACCAAAACGTCAAAGCAATAATAGCAGTGTGCCTGTAATGTAATCAAAAGCATGAGGACATACAAACCGTCTACGTGCAAACTCGTTCCTGAAATAACAAGGCGGACTCACCTTTGTGACAACCATGACCAGCGTTCAAGGCCGATATCGCCAATTGGAAGGATAACTATGAGCTATAGAGGTACTCGCAGTTTATTGCTCTCCTTGTCAGTTTTTTCTTTTTTACCACGAGCGGTCGACGATAGAATCGCAAACCCAACTCTAGTGCCCTCTCCCAAATTTCAGAGAGGCTGGTTCGCGAAACACGAATTTGTCAGTGACCGACAACAGCTGCTTTCACCACAGCTGGGGTGGTAGTCAAAAGGCCTGCGACAACAACCCAACCAACAAAAAAAGAAAGATTCCTTTTGCGAGCAGTGTTCCAAAAGTTCAAAATGGGGGAAGGAGGGGGGAAGCTTTCCTGGGTTTGTGTCTTTGGGCGGTGCGGCGTGTACGTGGACGCGTCCTACACTAAATAAAGCCTCTTGACTGCAAAAGTGGTGAGATCTCTTAAAAAAACGTCTGGAAAATGAAGGGATTTCACTTTGGGCCTTGGCCAATTCGACCGAATGAGATATTCTTTACCTCCAAACTATCGATAGGACTCGTCAATCTAAAGCCCATTGTCCCGTAAGACCACGAACGTGTTGTTCAAACCCTAATGACGTGTGCTCTTATACCACCTACCATCTGTCCTTTAGCGGTCGTACGTAGACATTGTCATTTTTGCAGTCTCCTTAAAAAGGAGAACAAAGAGTAAATATCTGACTAGAAATGTATCCTAGATGTCTTGGTAGTCCCCCGTCGCATTGTTCTACGGTTCGCGGACCTCACTTCTGACGAGGTCTCTGACATGTTCCTTAGCGCCCAGGCGATTGGTAAGGTCATAGAAAGGGAATATGGTGGAGAATCTCTTACTATTACACTACAGGTGAGGGAAGATGCTGTTTGTCATTAGTTGCTGGCTACAGGACTAACGAAACACGTTACAGGACGGGCCAAAAGCTGGACAAACAGTACCACATGTGCATGTCCATGTTATACCGCGGAAAACGGGCGATTGGGCCAATAATGATGACATTTATCCTGAAATTGATCGCAAAGAAAAGGAACTGGCGGGGGAACTCAAAGCGCCCAAAGGCGTTGACAATGAAGAGCGTCCCCCACGTACGCAGGAGGACATGGGACGGGAGGCCGAGCAGTTGAGGAAACATTTTCAACAATATGAGGACATTTGGAATTAGATGGGCATTGCCAAGATGCAACCATTCAACTGAAACGATTGATGATCTTATTGGCATCAAAGGCGCGGCCTAGAATCCAATTCGTGTAAAAGGGATGTAGTTCACTATATATTGCAAAGTGCTGATCTATATACAAAAGAAGCTAGTATAAATAAATGAATGCCACACGGTTATTAACAAAATGCTTGTTATCGTGATGCAAAGTCCAGCCCATAATTTGTTTCAAGATAGTCCAAGATACCAGGAATACTAGTAAGACAATTAAAAGTCTTCTTCTCTGCACGACACCAAAGCAGGTTACAGACAGTCAACGTGGCAAGATGACACGCGGCCAAACACGTACCGGCTCTACTCATGGATTTATCCAGCATGTACATCAAATGATGATGGAAAATAAAATGGGTGGATCCGTATCCTATACCGAGACGTACATATCTTTCTACACATTCAAGCGGGGTGTACTCGTGTCCCGCAAACAGAGCTAGGCACGGGTAATGGGACGAATGAGTAATGTCGAGGATGTCAAGCGGTGACAGCATGGTCTTACCTGGATTTTCTAGCAGACCTCGGGCGGCCATGACACCATCGGTCTTTGTGTACTCGACAATACGATCTGCATCTTGGAGACTAAAGACATCGCCGTTTGCAAAAATTGGCACTGTCGCATGTTCTTTCACCTAAAACAGACGATGAGTACAATAGTTATGCTCAATAATGTGCTAGTACAACAAGGCAATTACCAACTTGATAGCATCCAAATCAACCGGCTCTGTACTCTTCTGCCGTCGTGTCCGTCCATGCACCGTAATCCAATCTACTCCCACGCTCTCGGCCCTTTGAACAAATTCTACCGTCTTTTTCAAATCGGGGTGTACACGGATCTTTACTGAGCAAGGGAAGGGTTCTCCGTCCGCCATGGCGATGCCGGATGTGCGTGCTTTGACTTGTCGAACCATGTCACGGACGAGTTCCGGATCTTCCATCAAGTGAGCTCCAATTTTTTCGTGAACGGCCCATTTTTGAGGACTAGATGGATACGTTGAGGGCAAACTGAAAAATGGTCAGGGGACGTGAACAACATACCATCCACAGTTCAGATCAACACCATTGACGTATCTATGAATACCAACACACAGTCAGCGGTTGAGACAGTGGGCACAATTTCTAGATGAGAACGTACGGGGCAGCCAATTCCGCAGCATCCGCCAAATCCACAGCTGAATGAGCAGCAAATTGAATAACAACCGGGTCATCTTTCCTGTTAGTCCTAAACTCTGTATCCCGGGATATTTTGGAATGCTTATACACATCCGCAAGAATCATGGGTGTATAAGCGATATCAACATCGTAGCTAGAGCACAGTGAGAGAGATAGGAAAAGAATCAGTGTCATGTAGCTATTCGTTTTCAACTGTGGAAAACACCAACCTACTTCCTCACCAGCTCTCTGAAAGGAAGCTTACTGTATCGAACCATGGGTGCACAAATCTTTACGTATCGGTTTCCTGTAGACTTCAAGTCTTGCACTAAGCGAGCGGCAGATCGACGTGGGGGGAGTTCATGGTCGAGATCCGTAGTGTTTGCTGTGCAATTGTCCACTTGTTTTCCAGCGACAGAGGGTGCAGCGTCCCCATCCACGTCCTCCCGTGCATAATGTAGATTGGGCAGCCGGTGATCAACCACCATTTTGTGTGTGTTTTTGAAAGTGTTGAAAGTTCGGGCCAAAAGTAATAATAAAAGAAGGATAAACGTGGATGACTCATCCACGAGGGTAAGCGAAGAGCCAAAAGACAGCTGACCAAAAAGTGTTCCGTTTCGCTCTCATTTCCTCCATTTCCTTTTTCTTGTAGTTTGTTGTTGGGTGGGCCGTTGCTTTTGAATCCCGCTTACTAGACAGAGCGTTTGAAAATAGTTGGTTTTCATGAGCGGGCATGGACTCGAGAGATCGGAAGGAATCCACGTCCCACTCGAGTAGTAACAGTTTCAGCCGGAACGCCGCACCCTCTGCTTCCATTCCGACCGGGATTAACCCATTCTATTCTGGTGAGTTTTCAAACCTGATATTTCACGTAATTGACAAAGGCAAGCGTATGTAGAGAGTGGAAATATGTTCTATTGGGGAAGAATGCGATCGGCCTGGTTTTGAGACGCTGGGGTTTGCCGCATTACACGCTAACGCTAAATGTGTGGAAAATCTCAATTCACGTAGATCACAACGTTCCTCCGTACGAAGCTTCGCACTCTTTTCTGGGGAGAGGGACAACACAGGTCATGACGAGCGCATATGCGCCTTCGACCGGTACGTCCCCTCACAAAAAATATAAAGTTTGCCTTTAACGAGCGCAATGTGGCTGACATTGCTCTCCAGAACTACCCATGGGCTCAGACTTTCCCATATCCATGGCAGACGACTTTCTCCCCTTTCCGCTCTCACCGTCAACCCCCCTCCCTGTGCTGAACCCAGAGGAGCCACTCCTCAACGACGTTGAGCAAAAGTACTTTTCAGAGTTTTTGGATACACTCGTCAGTCCCGACGTGGAGACGGATGCAGCGGCGTATCATATGCCACCGTTACCTCAATCTGCTTTTGACCGAGTACCGCAGAATATGTATAATCCACGCGGAGACGCTTTGCATTCTGGAGAACCGTCACAGCCATCGCCTTATGGGGGCGTTCCCGTACCGACCCCAAGTCCAGTAGAAGGGCATGCAGCAAATTGGACACAATCGGATCGCCTTGCACATCCACCAAAGGCGAACCACCCAATACCAAATCTGTACGTTGATACGTCGGCTGGTCCACCCAGACGCTCGTACCCACTTTCCGCCGGTGCAAACATGCAAAGCACTCCCCACGGGCACGACCCATCACCGGGATCCCTCCTCGTCAATGACTCTCGCCCAAATGCCTCGCCATCTGAAGCAGACTCTCCAGAAAGCGTGTCAACAAACACGCGACGAAAATCCGAACCAGCCATCCAAACCAAAGCAGCAGGACGAGGTAAAGCGCCTAAACCAAAAGACATGAAACGGCGCGGTGGTCGTGAACTCTTGACGGAACAAGAAAAACGCACCAACCACATCATGTCTGAGCAAAAACGACGAAACTTGATCCGACAAGGGTTCAAAGCCCTCGCTGAGCTCGTTCCTGGATTAAAAGGCGGGAACCTCGGAAGCAGTAAAAGCGTCATCCTTTACAACACTGTTGGATTTATCCGACACTTGGAACATGGTAACCGAGTCCTGACAGACCAACTAGGCATGCTTCACAAGCGATATAATATGCATGTCGCTGGACAACAACGAGAAGGAGACCGACTCGTTCATCAACCCATGCCCAAAAAAGAGGATAGACCCGACCCAGACCCAATTCGAACCCATTCCCCATCGAATCGACTCCCGAGTCCGAATCCACCCATACATCCACATGATGCCAAACGTACCGCTGGGCATCGGGTTGTTGAACAACGTGGACAGCCGGTACGGAGGTTAGTGCATTCTCATCAGCCTTCACCGGCTTCTACGAGTAGTGATCAGGCGGATGTGTCGGATGGGGTAGGGGATGTTGGGGGACGACAAGAGAGAACGACATGACATGTTAATCCAAAAAGAAAAACGCGGGCAGAGGGAAGGGACATTGGGTATTTTTTTTCTTTTTTCTTTCAGTATATAACCTAATCTGCGAAAACGTTGTATATAGTAATAATAATGGGGTGCCTGCTTTTTTTTTTGACGAGTGGTTATGAATCTTGTGTTTTTTTTTTCATGATCACTCGTGCATGTTGTGTCGTAAGTTTCCTTTCTATAATAAAATATACAAACGCTCTACTTTTCAAAAAACTGCTTCAATACTCTCACAAACTTATCCACAGCCTCCCTCGTAATCTGATGATGAAACACCAGTCTCATTTCCGTTCCACTTCCTCCAAAGACACGGATACCTTCTTTTGCCAATACTTCTGCAAGGATATCCGCAGGAACAGGGGCGTTAAGCCAGACCATGTTGGTTTCGACGGGATGGAGGAGGGAAAAGCCTAGATTGAGGTCCAGGAGTGTTTGGGCCAGGTACTGTGCGTTTTGGTGGTCGGTGGTTAGGAGGGGGAGGTGGTGGTCGAGGGCGTAGAGACCTGCGGCGGCCAAGATACCAGCTTGGCGCCATCTAAAATACGATTCAAGATAATGTAGAAAATAAAATGGTTAAATGCAATTATGGGAACATACCCTCCCCCGTACATCTTGCGAAAATGCTTGGCTTTCTTTATAAAAGGTTTGGAGCCAACCAGTACGGACCCGACCGGTGCACCAAGGCCTTTAGAAAAACACATTGAAATCTGAACAAAAAAAAGAAAACAGTATCAGAGTATGACCATTGTATGATGATACCATTCGAGGTGGACATACCGAATCAAAATGACTGCAATACTCTTTCAGACTAATACCGGTCGCTACACAAGCGTTCCATATCCTGGCGCCATCAAGGTGGGTTTTCAAGTCATGCTTGTGGGCTAGAGCTGTAATCTCTCTAATATTTTGAATAAGAAAACAGGACCAGTAGGAGATGTAACAAGAATCACATACTTTATGTTCTCCAATGGAACAATCTAAGTAGCCATAAGTGAGTACACTAGTTCACGGTGTTGATTGTGGGTAATTTACCATGCCGTGTAAGGTATTTTCCAGACACACCACCCGTGTTGGGGCGTGATGGACATCATCATCGAGCACAAGGTGTTTTTCAATGACGGAGGCGGTCAGATGGGTTTGACCGGGTGCAGGTTGAACCGGGACGAGACCAGCGCCTTTTTGTGTCGTTTGTTTATTTACGATTGACGTTGGGAAGGAGGATAAGAGATATGCATATTGAGATTCATACCACAATGAAAGGATATCCCCGCTGCTTCATAGTTGAAAATATGGGCTCGATGGTCACAGAGGACAGTATAAGGAGGAGCCGTAAGGTGAGTCCTCACCGCAATCTAAACAAGAAAAACTATTGAGCATGTACATAAATATAAACGATTGCATTATATTTTTTTTACTTGATTCGTCATGGTTGCCGTTGGACAGAACAAGGCAGCTTCGTGACCAGCCATATCTGCAATACGATCCTGGAGGGCATTGATGGTCGGGTCTTCCTATCACACGCATGAGCAAACACATGGGGAACATGTTGCATTTATTGGGACGTACATCAAAGACATCGTCCCCGACGTCAGCCGTCATCATGACATTGAGCATTTCGGCGGTAGGTTTCGTGACTGGAATGTCCCATAAGTAAATTGTCCTCCTCAAAATGTGTATTACTTACGCACCTGTATCACTTCGAAAGTCATGTACAGCCTTGACATTTTGTACCGGTGCATTACGATACAGCCCCGCATTCACCGTAGAAGAACTCATACTCCGTCGAAAGATGTGAATAAAGGACGTCAATCGCAGCATGAATCAAGATGCAAAAAACCGCAAAAAACAAACAACGGAGGATCCGATCCAACAAGTGGCTATGCAATCCATTAAAACTCTCGCATCAGAATCCACAGCAACACCAGCGTTTCCTTTCTTCGTTGACCATGTCTCGCATCCCATGCATAACCCTCCTAGGCGATTCCCTAACCCAACATGCATTTCCAAAAGGCTGGGGAACACATCTCCAAACAATATACACCCGAAAAGCGGATATTCTTAACCGAGGGCTATCAGGGTACAATTCCACCTGGTGCACAAACTTATTACCGGATATACTGGGTTCCCCAACGGTACTCATTATAATGCTCGGGACAAATGACTCTGTATTGGAATCCGTAAACCCAACACACCACGTCCCCATCGAAATTTACAAGAGTAATTTAGAGGTTATCGTGAATTTTGCTCAAGACGGGGGAGTTCGGGTGTTGGTCTTGACACCTCCCCCCGTGATCATATCCGATTGGAAAAAGGTACGAGAAGCACAAGGAAGGGAGTGTGATCGGAGTCTGGAGATGGTTGGGTTGTATCGGAGGGCTTGTTTGGATATTATGGAGCGGTTGGGTGTGTCTGTGTTGGATACCTGGCAAGTGTTCTTGGGTGGGAATGAGTATAGCGTGGAAGCATTGGATGGTGTGTTTTCAGATGGAGTTCATTTGGCGGAAAAGGGGCATGAGATGCTTGGGCGTGCTGTTGTGGAAAAGATACAGACGGTTTGGAAAGATTTAGATCCAGATGAGATGCCGTTGTGGGCACCTCTGCACACTGAGATTGCAAATTCCCATCAAATCCGAAAATCCTTGCAATAATATAATGTGAAAGAAACATGGAGGAGGGCAGAGTATAGATTCCATTCCACAAACCAAATGCAATACTGCAAACAAGTGATAACAGCCAAGATACGCAGTGTCATTACAAACAAAACGGTACCTCGAATAATGCGAAAACCCACAAAGATCCTTCCGATATAAACAAACCACAAACCTTTATTTCAATAAACCCCCATATCGGAAACACAGTAACCGAATCCCTAAAAGCCTTGCGATACCCACAGCAGCTACACCCTCAGACCCTCACCTGAACATAAAACACCCACCGGTAGGTTGACATCGAGGACATCATTAAAGACATCGAACATCAATATCCAAAAACTTAAAACTCAACACAATAGAGCAGTTCAAACGGCATAAGAAAAGAAAATCAAAATATATTACAAAGAAAAAAAACACAAACACACACAAGCACAGAAAAAAGAAATCTCTAAATCAAAAAAAAAAAACATAAAACACAAGGCTAGTTTTGCCTTTTAAACTCGGGTTTGCTGTTGCTGCTGTGGTTGCTGCGCTTGCAATTGCTGCTGCTGCAACTGCGACAATTGCAACTGAACCTGTTGACTCTGCATCGCAGCCAACCGCTGCTGAACAGACGCCAAATGTATCATTTTCTGCGGCTGGAGTGATACTTGCGGTCTCGATACATGTTGTTGTTGTTGTTGTTGTTGTTGTTGCGTAGGAGCAGGAGTAGGAGGCGTGGAAGGTGGGGGTGTATCTTCCTTATCTTTTAATGCAGCGAGTTCGGAGGCGCTTAGGAAGCGGCCGCCGGGACCTCGAGGTCGACGCATGGCGTGTCGGTGTCGGGATTCGTGAATATATCCCTATGAATTTCAATCAATACATACATTCGTACAAGAGTTTACAAGTTTCTTTACCTTTTCTTTTCGCCCTTTATTCATAGCCTCCAATTTCGCTCTCGCTTCCCTTCGTTTCAGGATACGATGGTACTGTTTTGCATTAACGTAGAGGGGCTCGTCGCCTGTAGGTTGGGATGCGGCTGCGGCTGCGGCGACAGCAGCGGCATTCATGGCCATGGCGGCTAGGACTTGGTTGTTGGCAAGAGGGGTGGGGTTCGTTATTTGGTTTGTCATGTGTCCCAGGAGCTTTCAAGCATGAATGGTGAGCATGATTGGATTTGATTAGTGTGAATGGAGATGGCGCACTTACCATGTTGGCGTACTGCGGGTACATTGCGGCTTGTTGTAATGCAGCAAATTGTTGAGCATCGACAGAGGTCTGCTGGCCGGGCTGTGCATGACTTGATGCTGTCGCTGCTGTTGTTGTTGTTGTTGCGGCTGTTGTTGTCGTCGTCGTGCCGTCCATCATGACACCTCTGGATATCCAAGTCAGTCATGTTGTCAATACAATACACAAAAGTGTCGATATGCTATTTGCAATAGCAACCCTTCTGATGCATATCCAAAATAAAAATAAAAAACGTCGGAGTAATAAAGTCATTGCTTACCGTAAGTATCGTCAAAGGGACAGAAGACCGCTGGTTGGCCAAAACGATGCAAGGAAGCTGGTTGGCCAAAAGGGCGCCTTTTTTGTTTATTTCAGCAATTGCTACGCCACTCACGCGTTTCTTTATTAGGGTGATGATTATGTCATCAGTTGGAATTCAACAGAAAATGGCAACGAAACGAGCATCTAAAGAGGTTAGATGAGGATGATGATTAGCGGAATGTATCTAACGGACCACATAGGCAACCTTTGAAATCATCCTTCCATCCAAAAGACGCAAACCCAATGTCCAGATTCCCACTGTCCAACTGACCAATGGCGTCATGCAGCCAATGGATATCCCCCAACTGGGTCTCGGTACCTACCGTCTCAAGAAAGCCGCTGTCAAAGCACCATTGAGGTTGGCCCTTGAATGCGGGTACACCATGCTCGATACCGCCAGCGTCTAGTAAATGCACTCTAGAATTGCATCGAGAAACCAATCGGGGGCTCACGTTATTGCTCCCCATTTGTAGCGACAATGAAAAAGAAATTGGACAAACCCTCCAAACCAACGTATTTATCACAACCAAACTCTGGCGATCACATCAAAGCGAATGTCCAAAAACGATTGAAAAACACCTCAAGGCATCTATTTCAAAACTTGGGCATGTGGATTTATGGCTCTTGCATTGGCCTGGACCTGGCTATCATCGATTCAAAAAATACCAGTAGCGTCATCCAAAAAACTCTTGCACAACACAATAATTTCATTTTATGACTGATAATGTCCTCCATTTAGAGTCCCAAAGGATTGGACACCCACCACACGCATCGCAACCTGGAACGCAATGACCACCCTCCTCACCCAAACCCACGTACGCGCGATCGGAGTCTCTAATTTCAGTATCCGCCAATTACAACACCTCGCAACCCACACTTCCATACGTCCATCAGTAAACCAAATCGAAATGCACCCCTTTTTAATCCAGAAAGAGTTGCGCGCTTATTGTGCTCAACAGGATATACGTATCATGGCATACTGTTCACTCGGGAGCGGAGATCCAAAATTGTTGAACCATCCTGTTGTTGTTCGTGTTGCTAATGAGGTGAACAAGAGTGTCTCGCAGGTGTTGCTTCGATGGGCGGTGCAGCAT
This sequence comes from Spizellomyces punctatus DAOM BR117, assembly GCF_000182565.1. Classification (NCBI taxonomy): domain Eukaryota; kingdom Fungi; phylum Chytridiomycota; class Chytridiomycetes; order Spizellomycetales; family Spizellomycetaceae; genus Spizellomyces; species Spizellomyces punctatus. The sequence goes on from NW_015971547.1 coordinate 143,722, forward strand.
GGTGTGATTGTTATTCCGTGTTCAACAGTGCGGGAGCATTTGGTGGAGAATCGAGGGGTTTGGGGATGGGAGCTGAGTGAGGTGCAGATGGAGGCTTTGGATGGGTTGGATTGTGGAAAGAGGTATGCGTGGAAAGGGGTGGATCCGGATTCTGTTCCGTAGTGGTGTGTGTCGAATCGCCATAAATGTATCCTCAAGGACAATGAACAGTCCTTTTGCTGTGGAAGCAAGATTAACATGCCCATTTCGCAGTGCTTTTGTGCGCTTTGTAAATCACATTACCATCTCCACCACAATACCCATCAGACAAGGCATACGTCTATCTAATGACCATCTCCTGGCTGCATAATGGGCCCATGTTCAGGGGGAATCGGAGTAGTTGTATGGTGCACAAGTAAGACTTGATGTCTCGCAATGGAAGCTTGGGAGGATCATCAGAGCGGGAGGGAAAAAAAAAAGAACATGCACTCTATCCTCGAATAAACTAAATAAAAAGCATGTATTCAAAAAAAAATATAAATCCCAAAATCTATATACAAGTCTGGTGTAGGTTTGGACGGTGAGTCCATTTCCAAAACGTTGGACAAATCGTGCAATTCAATATTTACTCTGAGAGGACGGGAGGTGTGTACGAGAATTCCGGGCAGGGCACTAATTAATTAAACACACTGTGTTTACAAACGGGCTACGTGTGGCATTTTCAAAAACCGATTTTCACGCAACATACCTCGCTTGTCCACTTGGAAAACGGCAGCAATCATACCAACATACGTCGGGCGATGCCGAGCAAAAATGTGTCGAGAGAATTTGGATGTGCCTTCTTTTTCCATGATGGCTTGGAGGACGACGAGGCCGTCAAAGGCGCATGAGATGGCTTGTTTGACGAGTGCTGCGGCGTCGCGGGTGATAAAGTCGCCGTTGAGTGTGCTTGCCCATCTGCCAAGTAAAAAGAGGGGCTGATTAGTATGATTTCGAGAAGCGACATAGAGCGCCGACATGCTGCGCTCGAGATGGCCATATCATCCCGTTAGCCCAAAGCGCCATCGTTCGAATGATATCAAAATTCCTCCCATGAAATCTTTGCGAGCGGAAATAAGCTATCTAAATCCCATAGGCATCAAAATCTCAAATGCATGCTCTCTATCACTCGCACAGAATTACTCCCAAAAAATGCTCGCTCGCATGCCATTCGGATTCCAAAAGGCATCCAAGCTCATAAATGCATGCTCGCTATCTAAACTCTCAAATGTGCATGCTCGCTATGCACAATTTCGCTACTCACTTTTCAACAATGGCGTCAAACACGGCGGCAGCATCAGACACGGGCATTTTCCATTCCGGATTGGGCAAGTACATTGGAACCTTGCATGCAGTCGCATGCGTATGAGCCAAATCGCCCGACAAGACAATCGCCACGCGGTGCGAGAGCCACGAGAGGTACTTGTGGAGATGAGAACCATACATGAGCATATCGGGGACGCGCTCTTTGGAGGATTCCGAGCGAATGATGCTCGTTCCGCCAATGGGAGTGGGAAGAGACAAGAGCATAAAGCGGGGAGCCCGTTTCAAGAGGGATAAGCCACGGAGGAACCAGAGGGGAACGATTTCAGAAGGAGCGAGTGGGGCTTCTGTTCCAGTGATTTTGACACAGGCGACACCGGACGAACCGAGGTGGTTGAGAAACCCTGTAGCGATTTCCGAGTCGATTTGGATGGCGAGTTCATAGTCTGCCCAGTTTCCTGCTTGTTCCGCAGTGCCGGTTGCCGAGGGCGTCAAGTAAATGCCTACAATGAATGTTATAACTCTGGTGTGTGCACTGACACGAATCTCTCTCTGCCTGGCAAGTACCTGGACGAGGACTCTTTGGAGCAGAAATGCCATGAGGCGTTAAAAAGACGACAAGCTCTGGTTCCCAACTTGCGACGACTTGACCGACTGCCTTGCAACCCTCGTGTATTTCCCTTATGCCGTCTGGACACCCTTCCCTATTGGGATCGAGTATCATGGGCGAGTGTGGGAGGATGGCACAACCAAGAATGGGCATTGTCTGATGAGCAGCGTGCGTTGTTGATGGTGTGAGATTGAAATCTCGTTGAAAGCTGATGGAAAAAGAACGAAAGATAAAAGAATGAAATGACAATTTATTCCCTTTCTGGATAAAGAGACAAATGTAACTATAAATAGGTTAATGAAATACGCCCAAATGCGGTTAAATGACTAAGCCTCATGAGAGTGTTTTGAAGGGAAGTGAAGGGAGTGTGATTGACATGGAGAGATTGAATGCCATGCCCATGTGTGTGTGTGGTGGGGGGAGTGGGATTTATATTCTGCGAGAGTGAAGTGTTTAGGCGAGGGAGGACGAGGATTCCCCTCCTGACATTAATGTGTGATGTGGGTGACTTGCAACGTGTGCGTGTGAGTGAGTGAGTGTGTGGATGTGAGTGAGATGGAGAGCGAATTCCCTTGAATGAGTCTGTGAACGAGTGCGAAAAGAAAGAGAAAAATCGTCTAATCCAATGGATGTGAGTAGAGAGTGAACGCCATGGGGTTTGTGCTGTTTCTCCTCTCTCGCTATGGAATCGAAGAGAGTTGGTTTGTCATTCCTTACACGAATATGTATTAACTACGAATATAATATTTCTACCAACTCAAATGTCCTTGACTAGGTCCTTGACAGCTACCAAATACATCCATGCATACCTTGCATGCCACACAGGTGTTGTCCATGTCGCATGCATTAGGATTCCATACGGGAGCAACGTGGGTTTCTCTGGATCCCAAAACAAGAGCGTATTGATCATGTGCATCGACAATCCTAATAGGCTTATCCCGATAATCCATCCCACACCCATCCCTGTCGTTCGCAATAGGGATTCATCTTGTTTGACTGGTTTCGCTACGGATGGAGGGCCGGATGGTTTTGCTACCGATGAACTGCGAATAGATGGGAGATTGGAACTAGATGGTGCTGTGCTGTTTAGACGGCATGTCGATAGATCCTTCTCGCCAGTGATGATCACCGTGCTCGGCAAAGGATTTTCCAGCACATCATGCAGGTCCTTGACAACTTTTCTGAGCCTTGCATAGATCGACAAGGATGTGGTCGCATCCACAGCCACAATGTACAGGTTGAAAATAAACAAGAATGCCGCCCCATGCATCGAGATGCCGTCGGGCTGCCATTCCGGAACGTTGGGCGCTTGGAAGACAGCTACCCAATCAAAAACAGTGACGGGAGTCGCCGCAATTGATACAATGAGAATCGTCCCTATTTCAAAGGCTCTGTACCTACATTGGAAAGAATGTTATTGGTACCATGAACCAGAAATTTCCATCTTCACAACGTACGGCAACTCACCATTTTGAATGAACTCCCGGTCGTATCACACGATGGACTTTGGTAAATCGCTTGACCACAATCCAAATGTAAATCCCCCCAAACATGAAAAAGGTCGTATCCCCACCCGCTACCATGACCCGATACAGCGCGTCGTTCCTTCCCACCAGCGACGCAATAGCGATATTAAAACTACAGTAGACCCATATGATGCACATGATATAGGCAATGACGCGGTCGAGCCATGTCCCTTTTGAATCAGAGTTTGTCTGGAAAAAGGCCGCTCGAAGCGCATAAACGGTTTGGTACGTCTGAAACAAAAAGGCAATGACTTCGATGCCAATCGTGAGTCCCAAAAATAAGGGAGTCGGTTGATCGTCTTGTCCCATCACGTTCGCCAAAAGGTTTTTAGATTCGTGAGACTGTGAGTTTGCAGCGAGTCCTCCGCTACCAAAAAATAGACGTCTCAAAAGGGCTCGCAAGGGTAGGCGGTGGCAGAAAATAAACCCTGAACATGCTTATTTTTAAGCATAACTTGGGCGTAAGGGCTATTTATATCGGCTGTTGAGGGACATTCCCGATCAGCTTATGTAAACAAGTGCACGTGACATGACCCATATCTGCGTGACTAAGCCACTGATTTGAAATTGTGGTGGAAATCGGCAGCTGCTCCACCGACCGACCAAGAGCTTCCGACGACTGCTGCACTCGGCCCCGTTTTTTTTTGTTGGCAATAAAAGGAACCCCAGCTGCGATCATGCAGGGAGAACAAACAGGTCCATCAGAGTCTGCCCCTTCAGGAAGACATTTCACGTCTACAGGGTCGGGCGTCGTTCAAGCAAACATGGGCCCGGCGACGACTATGCCATTCACGGAAATGAATGCAAAAAAGGGTTCTCAAAGGGGTCGCGGAAGATACAGGAGAGGGAGAGGACGAGGAGACTCTTCAACGGCACTTCATGACTCGGATGCGACTGGAACGAGTACTAATGATAGTATGGTACAAAACGCCGCGACACCACGTCCACGCAACACAAGATCGGCACGTAGCAGACGGCCACGTCCATTGACGGATGTACCGAATCACGAAGTGACGCTGGGTGGGACTGCATTGACCCATAGTCAAGGAAACCAACGTCGACCGCGGATTCCATTGACGGTTCAAGGTCCAGTCCAGGATGAGGCAGCAAATCAAGAGACAACCCAAAGCGGGCAGACTATAGATGGGAACGGAGCCGGTAGCAGATCAGGAGAAAAAGAACGTAAACGACGACCGAGACACAAAAAAGCTCCCAGAGATGCATCGGGACCGGTGTCAGTGTCGGTCCAAGGAAACACGGATCAGGAAGGCGATCTAACGGCATCGCTCATTGACGGCTTGACAAAGGGTGACTACGAGTGCATGATATGCTATGATATCGTCAGAGCAAGGGACGCTGTGTGGAGCTGCCACATTTGCTTTGCAGTCTTTCACTTGAAATGCGTCTCAAAGTGGGGCCGGAAATCTGCACAGGATGCACTTGCGAATCCAGCGTCGTCATCCTCATCATCAAATCAAGGTGGATGGAGATGTCCCGGATGCCAAACGCTGAATCTAAACATTCCGCTGGAATACAAGTGTTTCTGTACGAAATCCCTCAACCCGCCATTCAGCCGCTACCTTGTTCCCCACACATGCGGTCAAACCTGTGGTCGAGACCGAAACTGCCCACATCCCTGTGGAATGCAATGCCATCCCGGGCCCTGTCGGCCTTGCGAGTCCCTGGCACCCCCCGTATCATGCCACTGTGGCAAAACCAGCCTGGTCGTCAGATGCAGCCTGCTAGCGAGCGTGGCGTTTGAGCCGTCGTGCGGTGAGGTATGCGGAAAGATGCTCTCTTGCGGGAACCACACATGCGAACAACCGTGTCATCCCGGCGACTGTACCCCGTGTCCCATTACAGTAGAGCAAGCCTGTCATTGTGGCAAGTCGAGTCGCAACGTTCCCTGTGGAACCTCGACAGATCCTTTCTCGTGTGAAACACCCTGTGGAATAAGTTTTGGATGTGGACATCATGACTGCCAGCGAACCTGTCACAACCCAGAAAACCATCCTACACTGTGCCCTTTTGATCCATCCGCTGTGAGGCACTGTCCATGTGGCGGGGCGACGGTCGCGTCGTTAACTGAGGGCAGAGGACGAGAATCTTGCACGGACGCTATTCCAACCTGCGGTAAAGTATGTAACAAGGTTCTCGGATGCGGTCATCGATGTACTGTTCCATGTCACACTGGAGAATGGTATGTACTCAACATTTGTTCCATGGATATATACGTATCAAGTAATAATCTAATTTTATCATGACAGTCCACCTTGCAGTGAAATCATTACCGCGCCATGCCGATGCGGCAAGGAAATGCTACAACTTGCGTGTATCGACTTACCGCGTGACGACCAAGGCGAGATTCAGCCCCCCCTATGCAATCGCACTTGCACGGCAATGCGACACTGTAAACGACATAAATGCAAAGACCGTTGTTGCGATATTCAATTTCACGTGTGCACACAGACCTGCGACAAGACTCTTAAATGCGGAAAACACCCGTGTACGTACCCGTGTGGACATCCCGGCCGCTGCCACGACTGCATTGTCGGCGTCTCATTTGATGAAGTAACGTGTCATTGTGGTCGAACGACAATGTACCCCCCGATTCCATGCGGTACGCCGCCTCCGATATGTACCTACCCCTGCACCCGAGATTTACCCTGTGGACATGTCCCGCTGAGCGAACACCCCTGCCATCCGGACACGGACCCCTGTCCGCCATGTGTGGTCTTTGTCGAACGCCCCTGTGCCTGTGGGAAAAAAACAATGAAAAACATTCCCTGTTCTAGACAGGGTGCGCCCTCCTGCGGACAAAGCTGTGACAAGACCCTCGACGCCTGTGGACACGTTTGCCTCCGGTTCTGTCATACGGGCCCTTGTATTGACACGACGCATAAATGTGCATCCAAATGCGGACGTGTACGATCTGTTTGCGGACATACTTGCGCGTTTCCTTGCCATGGCACACGATTCTGTGCTGAAGACCGCCCTTGTAAGGCCACAACGATCCAAACCTGCCCATGCGGCCTACGCACCACGACCGTAACTTGCGGGGCTTGGAAAGAGAGCTTGGGAAATACGCTGGAACTTGCCTGCGATGACGCATGCGCCGTGGCCGAACGTAACCGCAAACTAGCGGAAGCTCTCGAAATTACCCCTTCCATCCGACCCACCATCACTTGGCCCGCTACACTGATCCACCAAGCCAACCAAAACCCAACCCTCGTAAAATCCATTGAAAAAACTCTCGAAACCTTTCTTTCCGACCCCACGAAACGTACACACCATTTCCCACCGTCGAAATTCAACGCCTTTATTTCCTCCCTGGTTGGTTTCTATAACCTTACACCCACATTTCTTGACACGGACCGGAAAGCACAGTCCAGCATTCTTGTTCGTAAAACACCTACTTCCTGGGTCCCGTCCATTCTTCTTAGCGCTGCCTCGCAATCTAAACCCCCCACAACCACCGCCTCCACGACAACCTCAACCGCACATAGCAACACAACACACCGTAACACCGCCACACCGACCAACACACCTCACTCTACCTCCCTCACCATCACGTCCCTCCCCGACGGCATGGACACCAACGACATTCAAATCCTTCTTGACCCCCTCCTAGATTCCACCATTTCGACTCACATCCATTGGACGACCCCCACGGACGTCATTGTATCCTTTTCGACCTATCCTGAAAGCATCGAACGAAATGTTCGAAACAAGTTTGTTGGGAATGGGTGGGCCAAGGATGTTTTTGTGAGTGAGGTAAAGGAGAGGGGTAAACCCAGTGGGCCGGTTGTACCAGTCCCTGTACCTGTGCCTGTTCCCACTGGGAACTCGTTTGGTGTGCTTTGTGATGAGGAGGATCGGGGAATGGTGGAAAGAGGACCTACACCAGAGTCTTGGGATAATGAAGATTGAGTCATGGGTTATGGTCATCGTTGGGATGATTATGATGTTGGGTTTTTTATTTGGAAAATGTATTCCTTGGGTTTTGAAACCCCATCAACGGAATTGGAATAAATATTGCTATCAATCTAGAATTCTATTGAATGATTCATTGAAAAGATCTTTAGCAATTCAGGAAATGTATTAGACAACACTGGCAATATTCAATAAGAATCCTGACAGACATAAACTATTTTCCAAACAATACCTCGATGGGTGTTTCTAGTTTCATACATGACAGCTGCGGTATCCAATGGGGACATAGGTCCGTATCTGAGGTCCATTTCAAAGAGTATTGGATCATGTACATTTTATAGTTTTTGCTGCTTTAATTGATATTTCACTCATGATGATGATTATGTTAAACTCTATTCTGAAATGTCATCATAAAGGACCCACTCAAATACCTTACAAAAACCCATACATATATCATAGCTATTAGCTCTTTAGCACCTGAACATTGGATACGCGAGGAGCACGTCCGCTTACATAACCGATCGGGACTCCAAACTTCACTCCAAGATCTCGACGTTATACTTTGTATATTCGCACCGTTTGTGACTATGGAAGGAGATCCAAGAACAGGAGGACTCGTCAAGAACTCTACTTTTCAAACAGCTTCTGATCGAGCGTTTTTGTATGAGAGTAACAAGGATGTTGCTGCCGTCGTAAGTAAGCCCTTCACCTTCCTCTCACCCAACAACCACCCTATAATAAAAACACGAAAAAACATGTTTTACAGTGCACCCACAACAACATCACCCAAACAACCTACACCAACACACCTCCAACAACCCTCTCACTCTGCTTCTACAACCTCCCCTCCCTATCCGTCCTATCCCATTTCACATCCCTAACAACCCTCTGTATCGTCGCGCAAGATATAAATTCTTTAAAAGGGTTGAATGCTTGTCCGTTTTTGGAGAGGTTGTGGGTTTGTGAGACTTTTGTGGAGGTTTTGGAAGGGTTGGAGGGGTGTCGGGAGTTACGAGAGTTGTATTTGTGAGTTTTGATCGTTTTTTTGTGTGTGCTGGGAGTGGTATTGTGCACAAAGTAGTTATTGACTCTCTTTTCTGTTCAGGTATACGAATCGGATTCGACGGATTGAGGGCTTGGATACTTGTACGAAATTGCAAGTCCTTTGGTTATGCGATAACGGTTTGTACCATCCCCTGAAGTTTTTACAGTCCGGGTTATATTCGTCATCTTATGATATCAGATATTAGTACCCTAGAAAACATATCTGGTCTAAAAGATTTAAAACAACTCCATCTCGGGAATAACCGGATAGAATCTGTTGGAGATGCTTTGGATGAGAATTTCGCTTTAGAGGTAACATCCCACTTTTCATATCCACAAATTACTGTAAGCGCTCATTTGTATGATTTTAGGATCTCAATTTATCTGGAAACGCCATCTCATCCTTTCGTCAAGTCATGTTCCTCTCTCGTTTACCAAACCTCCATTCCTTATGTTTATCTGATCCCAATTTTGCTGAAAATCCCATTTGTGGATTATCGAATTACCAAACGCATGTTATATACCATTTACCAAACTTGAAATGGTTGGATACGTTGCAAGTTACTGAGGAGAGTCGGAGGATTATTAATGCGACGGTGATGAAGAAACGCATGTGAGTTTTTGATTTGTTTTGGTTTGTGGTGGGATATGAGGGTTGATAGTTTTGTTTTTTTCGTAGGTATTATAATATGCGGATTCGGACCATTAAGCGCAACACAAACTTTTTGATCAAAGTACTTGAAACTCGGACGTCGGATGCATCGCATCTGGAATCAGATTTACTTACCCTTATTGAACGAGTCAAAAAAGTTGTTAAACGACAGGACGATCTTGCTGGATCTACCATACCAGTACGTCTTGATTTCTTTCTTGCTGACCCTCTATTCTTTGTTTATTCATGTTTAGAGCGATTGGTTTTTTTAGAACCATGATATAAGAAAGTGGACTGAAACACTACACCGTCTCAACCACTTCATCACTACAAAATCCAATGCCCTCCAACATCTCCACATGCATAAATCGCAACTGTTGAACCAAATTATCGATACAAGTGATATGGCCATCAGGTACTTACTTCCATTAAAGAAAGATATACGAACTACTTGTTGACATATATCTTAGAAAACTCTTGTTGGAACTCGAAACGGGTGGAAATGTCCGGTTTGAGCAAGTAGAAGATGATAATGAGGTTGTGTCGCGGGTACTAGAAAACTCGAATGCCAACGTACATTGTATTTCGAGAGTTCATAACCGGTTTCTAAGAAATCAATTTGAGGTATTGATCATGTTCATGTGGTTTTTGTTGGTCTTTATTTTAACTATTTAACCCTAACCCTATTTTTGACTTGAACGGGTGCTAACGATTCTCTCTACTTAGGCAGCAACAAAACCCGACGATACCTTCACATACCTCTGTTTCCAATCCAAAGACGTCTTTTCAATCGTTGAATACGGGTTCTGTGAACCAGTAACATTAACCCAATTCCTGTCCATAAACGAAACCGAACCAGGACTCTGCCAAGCGATCCTCGTAAAAACCCCTCTCACAGATCCCAAAGAAAAAGATTCAGACACATTTTCGTCTACCCAGCCCCTTCTTCCGGAATACTTGCTCGAATACACTTTGCCAAACGCTGAAAAACTCTCGATGGTCGAACAAGTGGTTTTGGATACGGCCTTGTCGAATCGGTTGAGTTTGGCGGGGATGCCGGGAGTTGTCTCGGATGTGACGAGTCGGATGCAGGATGGGGTAAGGGTGTTTGTGTTGCATTTTGGTCTTGAGTAAATAGCGGTGTTTACCTTTCTTTGGTTGGCTTTTTCATGGTTTTAGCCGATACATTCTTTGCATGACATGACGCTTTCTTTGATTGAATCACAGTATCCTGAAATAAAAGCCGCAAACGACGTTCCCATTTCATCGATCGTAAGTCTCTTTCCTCTCTGTTATTGTCCTTTCATATGCTGAACCACGTAACAATTAGGACTCTACAAACCCTCCAGTAGGAGAAATCCTCAATCTCTCCTTTTCACCCAACCCCCTCCCAACACCTTACACTCACATCAAAACCCTCCGTCTCTCCCACTGCAAACTCACGAGCATCCCACCTCTCCCACCGCATCTCGAGACACTGGACGTGAGTTTCAACAACTTGGACTCGCTTACGGGATGTGTTAGTGTAAAGTACTTGGATGCAGCGGGGAATCATGTTGGGGATGTTGAAGGCTTGGTAGAATTATTCCAAGGTACATCGTTTCACTTTTTCGTTTCTTATGTTTAATTGGTGGGCATGTCCTTACCATTATGGATATATGTAGGTTCTGCTCTCCTTACACTGGACACACGATTCAACCCCGTTTGTAAAAGCAAGGGGTACCGAGCATATATTCATACACGCCTTCCACACATACAAATCCTAGATGGCATACCCTACCCTAAAACCGAAAAGGTATCTTCCCTCTTTCCATGGTTTATCGTATACGTACTGATTTTGATTACGGATTCCAAAAAGGCACCCCAACCACTCTCCCTACCCTCCATTCTCAACCACGCTTCAACCCAACCCCACCTCTTTCGACCCCTCAGTGTCCGTACGCAAGCAGGGTACGGCTTCTCGGCGGGCCAAAATGAGTATTGGCGGTTATCCCATTCTCCGCATCTTGCTGAATCGGTTATATTGGAAGCGATTACGACGTTGGAGTTGGATTCGTGTCAGTTGTTTGATTTGGATGTTCTTCCGTTAGGGTAAGAGAATTTACGAAAAAAAAAGAATGGGATGGCGTTGCTTACCTTTTTGTTTATTTTGTTAGACTCGTCAATCTCCGCTGGGCAAGTTTCAGAAACAATAACCTGAGAGATATATCCAAACTCGCCCAATACACCCACCTAGAAGAACTTGTTCTCGAGAACAATGAAATTGAATCCATGGATGCCTTGACGGCTCTCAAAAATCTGATTAAACTCGATGTGAGCATTAATCGCATCTCGTCGGTAGAGTGTGCAAGGGATTTTGCGTCCTTGATGTGCTTGTCGTTGGAGAATAATTGTGTTGGATGTTTGAGGCCTTTGGCAGAGTTGCCGACGTTGATGGAATTTTGTGAGTTTAATGTTGTTTGTTTATACGTACTTTACGCTTGATGTTTTTGTGTCTTCTGATGAACGTTTTATTTTAGACTGCGGGAACAATTGCCTTGGAGACTTAATAAACATCTTTCCACTAAAAGCACTTCCTCGCTTGATCATTTTGGATTTCACTGGGAATACTGTATGCCAAGTGGATAACTATCGATTATTCTCAATTTATCATTTAACACGATTAAAGGTAACCGCTCATCATTTAAACCTTGCATCACATATGTATTGATACGTGATATCAAGATTCTCGACGGAACAGGCATATCACCGAAAGAACAAACATTGGCACGGGAAGCCTATCTCGGCAAACTTACCATCGAACTCCTCGGTGAAAAAATCGGACACTTGACATTCAAAAACATATGCGAACTCGACCTCCGCAACTGCAAAATTCGAGAAATAGATTGTTTCGCCGACTGCGATTTCAGAAATTTACGAAAACTCGTTTTCGACAATAACCTTTTAACCAATATCGATTGTTTTGTTGGTCTCACGGGCCTCAAAACCCTTTCGCTAAACAATAACCGCATTGAACGGCTCTTATCGACAGACCAACCTGCACCCATGACATCCCCAAATGGCATCATGAGACTCGATACACCGGAATACGGACGACAACAGACCGTCAAGACCCTTTTACCCAATTTAGAGGAACTTTCTTTAGGATATAACTGTATTTCGAGAATTGCAGATTTGGCGTTATACCGGTTGGCACATTTAAAGATGCTTTATTTGCATGGGAATCGTATTAGCAAGGTTTGTTTTTTCTCTTGGCTTCACTCGCATGTACTTGCCAGTTGTCTGACCACTGCATCTCTTTTATTTTAGGTCGATGGATTAGAACACATGACAAACCTGATTGAACTCGTCTTGGACAGAAACCAAATCAAGGGTGTTGATCCCTCGTCGTTTGTCTCATTGATCAACCTAAAAGAGTTGCATATAAAGTAAAGTGCTTTGGAGTAAGTATTACAGTACGAAGACCAATATTAAATCAAAGCATCATTCACATTTTAGAGAAAACCGAATCAAATCCCTCTCCCATTTTGATTGCCTTCCAAACCTCCTCCACTTGCATTTGGCTAATAACCGGGTACACGACACTAGCGAAATCGAGGTAAGTCCCCATAATCCACCACCATCATCCAAAACACCTCAACTCAAAATGCACACAATAACAGAAAATGAAACTCCCAAGCCTGATTGAAATCTCTCTCTCCGCCAACGCCGTAGCCCGCAAACAAATGTACCGATACGCCCTCGTGATCCGGTTTCCACAGATTATGGGTATCGATGGCAAGGATGTCACACTTGAGGAGCGTCAACGGGCTGAAATGTACTTTATGGAACAATGCATGTTGAGAGAAGATACGAGTCCTCTAAATAAGATGGTGGGGCATTCCGTTTCGTCTATTCCTGGGACGCAAACAGTGAATGGAATCAAATTACCCATCAAGATTACGTCGGTTGTTTTGGATGGCAAGTAAAAATGGTTTTCTCCATCGAAAACTCGAAAGTGTGTTTTTGTATATTGAGTTTTGTTATATATTGTAGGTTTGGAAATGAAGCTTGCTGCAAACTCTTCTGGGTTTGGATCACCAGCGCGATCATAGCATTTGGCGCAACTCCCCGAACTCGTCGGCATTGCAAAGCAATAACAAATCCTCTCGGCTGATAAAAGACTGATATATCATAAATAAAAAAATGCAAATCTTGATCTAGATACATGGATGTAGGCATCCACGCCTGTGCACAAGTACCAATGCCGTTCTCCCCACCACACTTGCTGCACCATTTCCCGTTCACGGACGGCTTCCTCTCCTTTCTACCCCAACCTCCCAAACCAATACGCACAGACCCCATCGCCCAAAACAGCCGCTACTACCTCCGTTTATCCAGCATATCCTTCGCCTCATTTATTTTACTCGCCAAATACGGACTCCCACCTCTGTCCGGGTGATTCAACAACATAATTCTCCGATGCGCTTCTTTGAGTTTATCCTTTGATGCACTTTCGCGTATACCCAATATGAGTGCTGCTTCCCGTTTCGTCATTTTGGATTCGAACCCGCCTCTGTAGAATGATTTTCCGCCGATTCGGGAGGAGGCTCGTAGGGCTGCTCGGCCTACAAGGGCTGCGACGGCAACTCCGGCGCCAATGGCGAGTGCGCTTGCCATGTGTGCGTGTGTTTTTTTTGGAAGTGTTGGAGTGCGATAGGTGATTCGGTGGGCACCGATGCTTTGAATGTAGCGGAAAACTGCAAAACGAAAGTCGGCAGATCGGTGACTAACTTCCAGTTCACGTGCTTTGGTTGTCATGGCATCAAAGCAGCGAGCGACAGGAAGCCCTCTGGAACTAACCTCTCCAAGATCCTTCCACTTGATGAATTGCTTTCCACCATGCTTAAATTCATTGACCGAATAGTAGTCAACTTTGCACCACTCAACCCTGCATCCCGGTCAGCAAGGTAATGTCAATGTCCCACAGTCAATTTCCTTCTACCCGCTCAAGGCGTAAGTATTGACAAGAAAAACATTTGGGCAAAAAGGGCCTTCCTCCAACGACTCGTCACAGACGGAAACCGACAATCAAACCCAAAATGCAACGTCGTGATCAACATGTCGGATAAAGTGGGAAAGCCAACTATCGAAGTACTCTACAGTATGTCAACAGATTTTAGCTTTGGGTGTGCTTGCAACCGGGTGTCTCACAACTAATATATTGTTTAGCAAACAAACAGGCGCTGAAACTGGATACGGAAACGTTAACCGCCGCAGAGATTGCCAAGGATGTGAATCGTCTGTCAAAACGGCTGCAATTGGTGGGTTGGAAACACTTGCATAGTTTTGACCAAAACTGGAAGTTTAACCACAATATTCATAATATCAGGAAGAAGATATTGCCCAATCTGGGTAGAGCTGATGTTTGGATGAGGGACGAGTAGATTTCTTGAATTACACGTTGGTTGCGGACAATGATGCGGAGCGCTATGTAAGGATATCAAAAAGCCGAGCGGCTGCAATCAAAACCCCGCTTCGCAGGTCCGCATGGCGAAATCATGACAACAGACAGCAAATGTACAAATAAATACATATTTATATAGTAAATAGATGCCTTGTGCGATATTAGTGCGTGACAGTCTCCTTTTGTTCCTGCTTTCCCGGCGGATCGGACGCACTCAGTTCATGCGAACCTAATAGATTTACAAGCTTCTCGCCTTTTACTGTGTTTTTGCGCGTCCAACCTTCAGCAAGTCTGATAAACTCGGTAGCTACATCCTCCCTGACATCAACATTGTATCGTTGTATCACGTCCCACACCAGTCTAGCTTTCCGAGGACGACGATGAGCCGCACAGGATCGTAGTGCGGCACGAGCAACCGCCGGATGAATAGTGACGGGTCGTTTCCCATCTTTTGCGGTCGTTGAGGCAGTAGAGGTATCGGACTTGGATACGGCGGAAACATACTCCTCCCACAATCCCCAAGCCATTTCAAAGTTTCTATTCTCCTTCGACTGAATGAAGAGCAGTGTTGCATACGTGTAATGGTCAAAGGGGATTCGGGCCAACCGCATGTCCTGCAATACTCGTTCCACGGATCTCGGATCACCAAACGAGGCGAGGAGCAGATGGTTGAAGGTGAAGGTGTCAGGAGTTATCTGATCCGCCACCATGTCTTTATAGAATTGAAAGGCCGATTCGGGGCGCACAGATAACGTTGCGCTTTTTATTAAGGCGTTGTACAGGTAATGTCGTGGAGTAAATCCGGCGTATCTCATGCGTCCAAGCCACTCTGCGGCAGCTACGAGGTTCCCTGCTTTAAGATACCCAAGTATGATCCGCTCATACAGTGGGTAAATGGGATCTCCTCCCATATCTACAAGGTCTTGAAACAAGACCACTGCTCCATCCATATGCCCAGTAGAGCACAAGGCATGAATCAGATGCACATACGTTCCCATGGATGGCTTTTTGAACGCTTTTTTGTGCTCCACATAGGCATTCAAGGCGTCTTCAAGACGTCCTGCACTCAGGTATCCTCGGATCAAGCGTCGCCAGGTTATCCCCGACGGCTTACACCCGGCGATTTTCATCTTTTCAAACTCCTCCAGAGCCTTGTCAAGATTGCCAACGCGCACCCACCCGCTAATGAGAATGTTGTAATTGATGGTCGTAGGCGTGATTCGGGACATCATGTCTCGAAACACTTCTTGACACGTTTGCATGTCCCTTGCCGTCGCAAATGCTGATTGAAGAATGGTAAAATGGTGATGATTCAATGTGATCCCGGAACTCAAGAGCTGTCGATAGTAGCGCATCGCATTGATCATAAGTCCCTCCCTGGCACAGCCATGTATCAAGGCACCGTACGTGTATCGATCTGGCTTCATTCCCGTCTCTATCATATGCTCAAATAGATTGGCCGCATCGTATAGTCGAGATGTGCGCGATAAGCCGACAATCATGATGTTAAATGTGTCGGTCTCAGGTTTCAGCCCCGCTTTGTCGATCGCTACAAACAGTTCATGAGCAGCGTCCAGCTGCTTCTGTCCAAAGCACAGTTCTAATAAAACGTTGTAAGTGACTACAGTAGGTTGGATGCCAGCTTCGAGCATCTCGGCAAAGATGCTCTTCGTGGTGTCGGCGTCGCGACGCTTGGCGTATGCGGACATTAGTGTAGTATAGTTCTTGACAGTGGCAGCCAAGCCTTTTGATTGCAACTCTCGAAAAGCAGACATTGCTTTATCTGGTTTATTCCCTCGAGCGTACCCCAGTATAATGGACTGATAAACATTTGCGTCGGGAGTATATCCTGCTTCGATCATCAATGGAAGGATCTGTCGCGCGCCATCTCCGTCACCCATGGATCCTAGTGCGTCCATCAACAGCCGGTATGTATCTTCATCGGGTATCTCCGCATTATTCTTCATCTTCTCGAGATGCACCAATGCTCGTCCAATGGTAAACGACTCGCGATTACGGACAATATAGGCATTAGCCACATACGTCTTCAAGTCCGTCCAGCGACCCTGTTTGACCTGTTTTTCTAGATACTCTAGTTTCGTCTCAATTTCCGGTAGATCGTCAGCATGGTGAAGCACCGCTCCCACGACTTTGAGGGCCTTTTCCCGGGACAATAACAATCGGCTGTTCGTATCAGCACATACATTTGCAAATGCTTCCCAGATTTTACCAATGTCCTCTGGTGCAGCTTCAAGAGCCGCGTCTAGAGCTGCGAGCAGCTCAGTTGACGTCCTTGTCGAATAAGATTGTTTCGAGACAAGAATGGAATGAGAAGAAAATGTCGGGACAATGCTCCGCTCTGGTGAACGCCGAGGTAGTCTCTTTCGAGGAGGTGGCTCGCGTCCGGAAACCCACGAGAAAAAGCAACCGGCACATACTGAGGTTGGAAGCCAGCGCTCGACAAATGCCGGGTGACTGGGAGATGGGGGTATACGATGTCTTGATGATGTTGCTCTTTTAAAAGCATTGGGTAGAAAGGGCCTCATGTTATGTTGGTTTCTGGTGCATAGTCAGCATCTCTGCAATACGATGCAAGCGGTTGTGGTTTGCAAAGTTCGATGAATCCCCTTCCAGTATCCGCTTGACAACAAGAGGTTGGCATTGGTTGCTATGTATCACGCGCCTAAGCAGCACGTGAGACACGTGGTATGAATGAATCAAAATGATTCCACGTGACTTCTTCATCCGAAAGTCCCGACGCCAGAAGGACAAAAAGTGGCAGCAGCTGGAGCGTTTCTTGTCCTCATTTCAAAGCTCGGAAATTGAACGCTCATCTACATTACAGCTGCTTATAGACGGTTATACACAAGCAGCCATTATAAAAATCTCGCTACGTGCAAAGATACTCCCACTTTGCTTCGTGTGCTGAACTCTTTCACATCAAGCCGCTTCAGCGGAAAAACATGGAGGTAGAGTTTCCTTTCAAGTCAATTAAGACAAGAGTTTCGTTACTGACACTGTCATTTTTAGCAAATACCCTCAACTGGACCTAGTCCAACTTCACTCCCCTCAGTTCAGTTCCCCTCGGCGCCACTCCCACCGCCTGCGCCCCTCCAGCAATGCTCTGGAATCTGTGACAACCGTTTTTGCCAGGATGTGCTCATGCGGTACAATAGTCTTATAGCTCAGTTGTCTGCTGGTCTGCAGAGTCATACCCGGCCCCTGCTGCAAGGCCAAACGGCCACCATGTTTCTACTACCTCCTCCTGCTCCGAGCCACTTCGGAAGGCTGCCGAATCTGCCCGGAATTTTTCCGGAACGTTTGTCACTCGGTGTGCCGTCGGTTAGCTCTGCGAATAATGTAGCTACATGGTGGACCTCAAGCTCACCAACCGAGCCCTCCATACCCGCTGTTGCCGACCCAGTGCCTCTGGCCGCACAAGATGCTGTTTCCATGGAAGGATTGGAGAAGAATCCAGAGGTGACGAAGCAAGACACGAATGATGATGACCTAGTGATTGTGGTGGATGATGAAGAGAATGCTCCAAGTGGCGATGTCAAAAGCTCTGACAACGCCGAAGCTGATACCAAATGCAAATGGGCTACTTGCACTGCGGAGTTCCGGACAGTCGATGAGCTACTTCCCCACATCAGCAAATTACATCTTTCTGCAAACCGTGTCGGTCACCCTGCAAAGAGGCCTAGACCGGACCGTGCCTCTCCAGCCCTATCGACCGTTGGAAGCGACATGGCAACTGAGGATGCAATGTCGAATGCGCAGGACGCAGACGATACGGCATCGATTTCCGATGATGGTGTTTCTGTTGTGGATTCAACGGCTGGATCATCGTCTGCGAGAGCGACTTTCTTTCATGCGTGCAAGTGGGCACTGTGCAGCTTGTCAAGCTTTTTCTCAGTGGACGACCTGATACAGCACCTGTGCTCCGACCACTTGGCAATTTCAAAGGGGAACATGCGTCCGCACGGATGTCTTTGGCTTGGATGTGGTACGTAATGTATTACCAGGCGCCTTAGGACAGATCACAATCTAATGCACAGTCACTGCTGACAGCGCATCGTTTCGAAACCTTTGATGAACTCACTGATCATGTATCAGAGGATCATATCGGGTCTGGGCAACATGAATACGTCTGTATGTGGGAAAATTGCGATCGGAATGGAAAGCCTTTCAACCAACGGCAAAAGGTTATGAGACACATTCAAACTCGTAAGCAACCAGAATGATTGGCGTTGGGCCCATGGGCATCTCTAACTAATAGAGGTTCCTGCAGACACGGGCGATAAACCGTACCAGTGCACTGTCTGTAACCAAAGATTCTCGGAATCTGGGATTATGACCCAGCATATGCGCACGCATACAGGTTGGTGTCAGATTTTCATCTCGTTTAGGCGTCACTTGCAATACTCATTTTGGCGATGGTATAGGTGAACGTCCCTACAAATGCCCCGAACCCACATGCGAACGCCAATTTGCTATACCCGGTGCGCTCACCATTCATATACGGAAACATACGGGAGAAAAGCCGTTTAAATGCAAAATGGATGGGTGTGATAAGCGATTCGCGGAAAGTAGCAACTTGACGAAACATGTAAGTACTGTTATCCGCGAGACTATGATCTTTTTTCTAAAGGTGTGTGTACTTTTGACATAGTTGCGAGTACATACGGGAGAGAAGCCTTTTAGATGCCCCATGCAGCAATGCACAAAGAAATTTGCACGACCTGATCAGGTGGCTCGGCATCGGCGCATCCATGAGAAGAAAAACTAATAAACGCTTAACAAGGAGGATGCTTCCTCTAGCTTAATTTTGGTGCACATAGAAGTTTGCTATCGATTTTGTATAAAATATTGTTGTTAGTTTCTATTATATACATTTGCTGGACTAATTTGAGCATTATGTCTCTGCTTCTTTCAACAGGCGCATCAGTAAGCGCATGGGCATTCCGATTATGGAGTCTTCATCCCCCTCTCGTTTCAATAGATACGGCTCTAGGAGAGCTTGATGGAACAGCAAGTTACGAAAAGATATGCACCACACAAAAATCACAGAGTACTTACGATCATCAATCATGAATCCTCCACAGCAATGCATCACATCCCCTTTAGAAATGAGCCCGTTGATAACAGGTGTAGGAATGGGGGCAAAATATTGTTGGGCAACGTCTACCCCATGTACTTGCTTTCCTGTTTTGGTATTTGCTTGATTTGACTTGAATGAGAGGCAATTGAATGTGTTCGATGAGAAGCGGTACAGCGACACTCACTGACTACAACTGCCGAATGGGTCTCGGCTGGCGCATTTGCATAGCTACGTAGGTATTCCCGGCACATCTGAGGATAGCCAGCGTAAACCAGGTGCTGGTGTATCTTACGGGCCATGAATGTTCCTGCAACCTTACCTCCTCATTCTCTGGCTTCTCTCTCACTCCACCTTCCCAAGCAACAACCTGGTCACAGGTAACGACCAAAACATGCTGACCCTGTACCTGCGCAACAAGTGCGTCCGCCTTTGCTTTGGCAACGGCCAAGCATACTTGGCTCGGTCCGTTGGCATCCGCGCGGCCCGCGACGGCTTTTTCGTCAATGTCGGGTTTTAGAGTCGTGAATTCGACATTATGGGATTTGAGAATTTTAGCTCGGAATTTGGAGGAGGATCCAAGGATGACGGGAAGAGACGTTCTCGCCTCTGTAACCGACATTGCTAGATCTTCTCTGCAACAGCGTGACATGGACGAGGTTAGGAACTGAGCCCAAAGTGGCTGTGCAAGTGATCGTTGATTACGCAACCCTTGTCAGGTGGAAACGGAAGCTTTGTCACGCCGTGCATCTCTCCTCCAATGAATGTGTGAAATGCCCATCCTCTGCAGGACGCAGCGCACCTGCAGTCTCAGAGATATCCATTCTTGATTGCGCACTGGTAAGTGGTTTTTTGACGACATCTGGAGTGTGCACAGCTGGGTGTGGGAAAGTCACAGTTCATCCGCTACCTCACGAACCTTTAACGTGTACTATTATTTCCCCCAGATTCTCTCGATACTCCCATAAAGAAAAAAGTTGATAACTTATGGAAATGTTCAGTTCCTCTGATTGCTTTTCTCAGCAAGGCTTCGGTGGTCCGAAAGATTTGACCGGTTTGGAGCGGGCCGGTCTCAAGCTTCAAGAGGAGGGCACTGAGGAGTCAGCCGTTAACATTGAACAGTCGGATTCACCTGAGCGTGGGACCTCCTTGAATTCCCCCCCTGCGTTGTCTACGAGTTCTCGGATCAGCAGGGTTAGGAGTGATTTGGATATGCTGCCTGGGTCGCGGGGTACGTTCTAAAGAGAGGATGCTGTGGTCCAATGGTAGTCCAATGGTATGCTGACATGCTTTATCAACAGAGATTCCTGTTATAAAAAATGTTTACTTTCGTGATCCTATAAGTAATATCACATGGTCTGATTTCACCGATGAGACAACGACCGAAATCACGGATGATTCAGATTCGGAGTCGGATTGTCCCATCGGTCCCCTAAAGGTTTGAAATAATCTCGTGTGCTGTCTCCGCGTGCATGTCATTAAGATCGTGTTTTGGTACATGGCAGCATAGGGCCCTCATAGACCTCACGGATGATTCAGATTCGGAGTCGGATTGTCCCATCGGTCCACTAAAGGTTTGAAATAACCTCGTGTGCTGTCCCCGCATTCATATCATTGACATTGATTTTGGCACACAGCGGCCAGGAGCCCTCATAGACCTCACGGAAGATGAAGCAGGTGACGAAGACGAGGAGGGTGCCCCCGAACCCTGTGACTCAGTAGGAGATATCGACATAGTAGAAGATATTGATTCAATTGGAGATGTTGGCTCAGCAAAGATTGTCTCGGATCCCGTTGCAGAAAAGGAATTGGAGGAAGAAATTGACCTGGTTGGGGATGCGGGCCCGACCGAGACTGTCTCAGAATCTCCAACAGCTACACAACCTATCGCAGTTCTAGATGAAAATGAAATTACTGACGAAACGGACGACGTTGAAAGTATTGATGTCCAAGTGCCAACTCTGAGCTCCGCTGACGAAATGTTCCTCACCTCCAATGATGAATCTGAAGAAGTCAGTGAATTTTCAAGCGTAATGGTATATGTGATTCCCAATTGCATGAAATGTGAACTGTGAGTTGACTAACCCGCATCGATACAGGACGAGTCGCCATCATATTCTGACGACACATCGGACCTCGATTCTGCTTTCGGTTTCTCCAAATGCTCGCCTCCTCTCAGTAAACAACTTGATAGCATGAAACTTCATTGCGCGTGGGGACGTGAGATGGTATCAACGCTTGCGGTGGATAAAGATATATCCACTACGCATTTGGAGTCGGTAATCCCCATGAGGGCTTGGCGAAAGGAAGCGATTGACCGCATCATCGCCATTACAGCTTGTATTACTGTCACTGGAAACATCGAGGGCGTGGCAGAGATGAAACATGCCGTTCAGGAAATCAACGAAGGACTGCTAAAGCATACGAGCGACCAAAGGGACTGGTATCAGCAACTCGAAAAATTGTTGCAAGATTTAGATAAGGCACTCAGTTTGGAAAAAGTACCGATAGTTGCGCAGCGCTCCAATACGGACAGTTCGAACGTAGAAGAGCGTCTACCAACGATTCAGAGTAAGAACGATCAGTCACAAAACACAGCGGATAGATGTGAACAACCGTCGAACAACATTGGTCACATTGAAGCTAGCGTCGCTTCGACGAAGCGGTGCACGTTTTCCCAACGAAGCGAAGAACCACAAAGGCAAATCACACTCGCTCAGAACGAAAACGAGCGACTTGCGAAACTTGTGAATGACATCGCACTAGATGCTCCAGTATCCGCCGACGATAAATCAATGGACGACCTACACCAAGTTCCGAGCCAAGGTCGTAAAAGGGGAGCAGACGATATTCTTGATTTGCATGCAAAGCGTCATTGTTGTTCACACTCGACGGACCATCGTGGAGCGTTTGTGGCTGGATGGATCTCAGGGATGTTTGCTGGTATCGTTAGCAGTATTGCTGGCATCATTTACCTGGGAAGTTGAGGAATTCTTCGTTGAGGATGGACATTCCTGTCAGCCGACTGATGGCCTTGTGTTATGAAAGTGAGCAGGCGTTAGTTACTGTGGTTTGGAGCACATTGGCTTTGTATATGTTTAGTTGTTACTGTATCCTGTTGTTACTTTGTATTATTCTGTTCCGCGTAGCATATCTTTACTGTTTGTCGCGGGTTGTATGTAGCATATCAATTCCTGTAAAGAAATAACCGTTGAATTCCTTGAATCATTAAAAGCTTATCCGAATTTTATTTTCACATAGCTTAATCCCTGGCGTACTCTACGGGCTCTATCGCAGCTCTAATCTTTTCTACAATCACTTCACCTTCACCTGCACCCGTCGTTTTTCTTACACATAATACATTCCGACTGCACAAGTCGTATACCTCTGCTCCATTCTCTTCTCGCGATCCTTTCTCCCAGTTGACGACTATCCCGCCGGCTTCGCGTAAAATTACGGTAGCAGCCGCCACGTCCCATGCATGAACACCAGCCTCCCAATACGCGTCCAGTGTACCCCTGGCGACATAACACATTGTCAAAGCTGCAGACCCAATAGTACGCACTCCTCGGGCCGGTGATGCAACGACTTTGTGTAGAGTTCTTACTTTCGGATCCAGAATCTCTGGTGCGCGGTCCGACCCATATTCGCTAGCAACAAGCGCGGTCGAGAGGGAAGGTAGAGGCTTGAGAGGCGGCAAGGGCAACGGTGTCTCGTTCAAGAACGCTCCACCGCCATGTGTCGCATAAAAGAGCTCCTCCATAATCGGGTTATACACCACCCCAACAACAGGCCGTCCCTTTATTACCAACGCAATTGCAACGGCCACAAAAGGGAATCCATGGACAAAATTGGTTGTACCGTCGATGGGATCCACAACCCAAGACGGCGTATCGTCCAACCCCGTCCGCTTGCTCTCAGACTCTGAGACAGATTCCTCACCAACAAACTTGTGGGAAGGGTACACGGAGCGGAGATGCGAAAAGATGACTTGTTCAACTTGACGATCGACTTGGGTAACGAGGTCGGCGTCGTTCGCGTTTTTAAGGTCTATGGAAAGCGTAGTGCGGTTTGTAAAGGCATTTTTGATGATGGCTCCGGCTGTGCGGGCAATGGAAAGGGCTTCGGTGAGGTAGGGCTTGTAGTCTGCCATTGTAGAATGTAGCAAAGCACATAGCCCGCCGTTGGAAGAGCGTATTATGGGAGGGTCGCGATACGCAACCATGGCAACAAGGTCATCGTGCGCAGCTCGCTCACATCATCACCTTTCGCTCATCTCAGCACTTGTTTCCAACAAAAGCACGAACATGCTCCGAACAGCTCCTACACACTCCCAAACCCGTCAACGGGAACCATCCCCGCCACCACAGTCTCTCGCACCACACATAAAACGACAATTTGACACTCTTGCGCGCACCGAACTCCGACTTCAAGCCGCCATTTCTCGGCTTGCAGAATGTGAAGGTCCACAGTTGACTATCGTGAAGCAGAATGACGAGATTAGGGCAATGTTGAAAGGGCTCTCAAAGGGCATAGATGTAGGGTTGAAGCATCAGTTTCGGATATTGCCTTTGTAAGACTAATGTGCTTTTAATGGTTACCAGGATCTGAATTTAATCGCGGAAGAGCAGGACCGACCGAGTGATACCCACGCCATCCTTTCCCAACTCTCCCAACACCAAGAACACTACAAACAGTACGTTCACTTGACATTCTTTGTGGCTTTTTGCGATATACTTACTTTCCACGCAGACTTCAACTCTCTCTCCGAAAAGCCAACTTATCCGCCACCCGCAACCTAACCCAAGCCGCCGAAAAAGAGCGACAGGAGCTGCTTAAAGGCGGCTCAGAGCAACGGCACCTTCGGATGCGCAAAATGCAAGACAGTCGATCGGTGGTACAAGCGAGCAACGAACTGACACAATCTATGCGACATGCCGTGGAGATGCTTTCAACAGAATTGGGAAAGAGTGTGGAGGTGAATAAAGCTTTTGGTGGGTATTCACTTTGGATTTGCTGTTGTTTATATGGTAGTATCGCAGTTCAGAGTTTTAACTTGTCGGTAGACGAGTCGAGTCGCGTTCTCTCGAAAACAGTCACAGAATACCTCGCCTTCGGCTCCGTTCTCCGAACCTCCCGACAACTCGTGACAAAACTCCAACGCCGAGACTGGACAGATCGGTTGTTGTTACTATTTGGGCTATTGGTATTTACTTTGAGCGTCTTGAGCATTTTAAGGAGACGCCTCTGGATCTGGGTTCCAGGGTGGAAGTGGGTCACGGGACAGTGTGGGGAGGACGACTGGCTTTGTTTTTAAACAGAGACGCAATTTTCGCTGTTGAATGACAAGTGTTCTTGACACTGTTGAGGACGAATTGTGTTTATTTTTGCATTGGTCGAAAAAGTCTTCATGATTCATACCTTTGCTACCAAAGAATCTGCGCACAAGTTCGCGTATGCGAATATATTCATAATCACGTTTCATCCATTAGCACAACTACAATTACATACTTTAAGCGCCCTGCAGATTCATCCCGTATATCAAACATTCACGGCGGCAGCCGCGCGTTATCTTGCCACGGCTCCAACGGCTCCCCAACCGACTCCCCAGCCACATCCTCCAAAATAATATCAATCCCACCCTCTTCCGCCAATCTATCTACTCCCCACATGCGAATATCGGGTTCCTGCCCAGTATTCGTTCCAAGGGCGCCGTAGCCACCCCGCCGTCTTTTTCGACGAACACGAATATATATGACACTCAATACACCCACCACTACTGCACCCAGTACTAAGCCCATTCCAAATTTTCCAGTGCCCAGCGTATCTTGTGGTGATCTGGGGACAGTTGCAGCCACATGTAAAAGGACAGCACCCAACGTCCACGACACCCCAAAGTTGCCAATCTGGTCCACGCTTTCAAAGTTGGATGCCCCCTCCCCCTCCACATCGACTCCTTTCCCATCCTCATCCTCATCCCCAGGAACTCGCACTCTATCTCTCGGCACACCCAGTCCCTCATGCAAAACATTCATGATCCACGCACTCTTGAAGCATTGCAGTCTTAACCGATCCAAATCAGAAACTTGAGGAAAAGCCCCTTCCGCATGCATCCTCTCGATATCTTCCCAAGGTTGCGAACAAAAGGTTTCGGTAGTACGATAGAAAATCGAATGGTTATATGCACCCCCTAGACCGTACACTTGGGATGAAGTGTACCAGTATTCTGACACACCCAGAAAATGCAGAGCATCGGATATAGGGGCGTGCACGCCATTAAATAGGCATGGGATGTCAGGACACGGTAGCGATTTGTTCAGGAGAGGGATCTGGGCTTCCAGGCAGGTTGAGAACGCCCCTGTGCCTTTTAGGAGCAGCGGTTTAGTGTCGTGGGGAACGTGGGATGTGTCATTAAGGAGGAGATTCAGAGGAAGGCAGGGATCGGGAATTATGACGGGCGATGTTGCTCCATCGGACAAAGCGCCTTGGGGGGCTCGTGAATACGGCAGTGAATACCGCCGCTCGTCCAAACTATTCCCTTTTATCAAGGTCTCCAAATACCGCCTTCTAGCCTCATTCATACCAAATCCCAGAAACGTGGTCACAAATACGGAATACGCCAACTCAGTTCCATCCAAGAACCTCATTCTTAATCCCGTCAAATCATCACCATGTTTACGAGCCATATCCGCCGTTGGTTCAAAAGCAATCTGCGTCGACGCACCGCCCATGTCCAGGAATCCAAAAGTGTGTTTTCTCTTCCGCGTAGATGTGCCGCCGAATCCGTTCTTTAAGTAATTGACAGTAATCCAACCGTAGATTCCTTCTAATTCGCCGGAAATGACGCGGAAATGGAGATCGCATCCACCATTTGTGGCAAATGGGTAGTGGGATCGCACGTATTCGCAAGTATGACTGAGGATAGCGGTACGAGCCGTTGGGGAGATGAGACGCATACCGGCCGTGGCGAGCAGATATATGGGGGTACTAGCATGTTTTCGAGTGGGCACGACAGACGAGGCAAAGTCAAGAAGCGGCTTCAAATGTCTCCCAACTTGATCGGGCGTGTCTGCAAAGCTAGATATGCCTGGATCCTCCTTAAACTGCCATCTCTCGCCGTTTTCATCGCCTTTTTCAATTACGGATAGGCGCCTCAGCATTTTCTCTCTCTCGTGTTTGGTTGCTTTCTCTGCTAATTGGCGAATATGCATTGGATCTATCCACGAATAGACCTGGACCCTTGACCCGGAGCTCCCAGCATCGATGACGATTCCGTACTGTCGATATCGCGACCAGTCGGATAGCGGCAGATCTGCATCTTGGTCTTGCGATTCAATAGGCGTAAACCCCGTTTCGAGATTCAAGACCGCCGCATCGGGATCCGAGGATGTAGTAGGAGGTTGATCAGAAAATCCCATATGCGTAGGAGGTAAGTAACCCGTATAGGCAATCACCAGTATCACCAGAAGGAAGAATAACGCAAGAAGCACCAGTCGATTGACTCTTCGTCCTGTAAGGCAAAGCCAATGCAAACGACGAGTGAGATAGAGTTGTGATTGTTAGTTGTCCAAAGATCTTTTCGTTACCTCCCAGTCCCCAATGCCTTAAAACAACCCAGCAATGCGTCAAGAAAACTTTTTCATTTTGCTCAGCATACAATGGAGGTAAAGACCCCGCCAGATTTCTAGCCGTCTCCAACAATGGCAAACTATTACTTCGCCCACTCTCTCGCAGAGATCGAGGCGGCGAAGAACTCGGACTGAATATCGGTGAATTGGACGCGGTGGAGAGTTTCGAGGTTATTGAAGTCGAATAGGCAGTATCTGGGCGGGGATCAGGGTTTAGACGGGAGGGAGAGGAGGACGTGCGCACAATGACGTTGGAGTCGCTGCGGAGGAGGCCTCGTGAACGTTCTACTGATCCGGTGCGTTGCATGTACTGTAAATAGAAAACGATGCGGCTGAGGGGCGGCTTATCTTCCTCCGTCCACTACCGCTTGTTGCCACGTTGTCAATATACAAGTGTTGAAAAATACTGAAAAAAAAATACAAAAAAAAACGAAAACAAAAGCGGCAGGATAGGAGGTGACAAGCAACCGATGGTGTGCTGCGCACGACAGATGAGTTGGTGATTGGAACCGGAATCGGTGTGGTTCGACATCCGTTGAAACAGCAGCTATGGGCAGATACCAATACGTTCCAATATCACTATTGTGTTTATTTTCAAAGATGGCCTCAATCTACAGATATAGATCGTTTTCCTCTGGTAGAGGGGACATTTGGTCCAAATGTCGACGTTTGGGACCGAAACATGATAGGAATTAGGCCGGTGATTACTCGGATGTGTTTGTAGCAACAAGAGGACGCTGTAAATCGCTTATGTCGGGTTATGAAGAAGAGCATTGTGCGCTTGGAGGATGCGTCCTTGGAAAAGCAGTTTGATCGCAAGCGGGAGTAATAGGAAGCGAACATTGTTCTTCAAATACACAATCCAGTAGCTGCTCTCCAGTAGCTGCTCTATCGTCCAAAACCAGACCTTGCAAAGAATAAAAAATCCTTTTCACTTGCCCACTTGTTCGTGCGCCAACATCACAGAGCTTCAACTGAAAGTCAATCGCCAGCAAAAAGCTCCCTAAAAACCAACCCTGAAAATCGTCGCGTTCCGTCAGCAAGCTCCAAAGAAGCGTGTCCCCCCTCCAACCCAGCCCCCCGCTCGACCATTTAATCTCACTTGCGATCCGCACGCGCAGGGAGCGTAGGGCGTAAACCCTGTTGCACGCTACAGAAAGTACAGAGTTCATATCCTTCTTGGAGCAGCAATATGTCGGACGCAAAGTACTTTCAACGAGGTCTGTATTGCAAAAAAAGCATAGTGCACGAATCCACTACAATTAGCTCACAATGGATCGCAGGGAAAATCCACGACCTGAGGACTGAACTCAATTCAGACCGAAAGGACCCAAAGCACACTAAGAAAAAAGTGGCAATGAAAAAGATTGTTGCAAACATGACAATGGGGAACGACATGTCCGCTTTATTTCCAGATGTCGTTGGATGCATGTCCGTCCCGGCGTTGGAAGTGAAAAAGATGGTGTATTTGTATTTGATCAACTATGCAAAAAGTAAACCGGATATGGCTGTTTTGGCTGTGAATACCTTGGCGAGGGTATGTATTTTGTTTTCTCGCTGGGTCGTTCAACAGGTGCAATACTTACGCAACACAGGATGCAGAAGATCCCAACCCACTCATACGAGCCCTCGCCATCCGGACTATGGGATACATGCAAGTGGACCGCATCATAGACGAACTGCTGCGCCCTCTGCACAAGTGCCTGACTGATAAGGACCCTTATGTGTGCAAAACGGCGGCAATATGCGTCGCAAAATTATTTTTGCATAGCAAGGAATTGGTGGAGAAGGAGGGATTTCTGGACCAGCTGAGGGCTTTGTTGGGACACGATAACTCGACTGTGAGTGTCAGTGTTGAGGATGCAGGGAGAGTTCCACTGGATTAACGTTTTGGACACTTAGGTTGTTGCAAACGCTGTTGCTGCCTTGATGGAAATCTCGGATCGTTCGGAAAATTTCGATTTTTCTCTGGATGTGTCCCAAGCCAACAAACTGTTGACAGCCCTAAACGAAAGCTCCGAGTACGTAAGGTTTTTTTTGATTATTCAACACGTAATTTCTCATCTTCGCTCTGTCAGATGGGGTCAAGCATACCTCCTCGATGCCATCATGCGTGTCGTACCTCAGGAAGCAGACGACGCTGAGCTCTTGGCGGATCGAATCAGTCCCAGGCTTCAGCACGCCAATTCAGCTGTAGTTCTCACCGCTGTTCGGGTCATCCTCTACTTGACGAATTATATTCCAAAGGAAGATACGGTCAACTCGCTTTTGAAACGTCTTGGGCCACCTCTAGGTAAAGCCATCGACAATCATGTCACACGCGACAATAATCTGACATTTGAACATCAGTCACACTCCTCCATAATGGCCCCGAGGTCCAATATGTCGCCCTTAGAAATATCCTTCTTCTACTACAACGGAAACCGGATATTCTCAGAAACGAGCTTAAAGTCTTTTTCTGCAAGTATAACGACCCGATTTATGTCAAGTTGGCTAAATTGGAGATTATGGTTCGGTTGGCGGGAGAAGGAAATGTCGATCAGGTTCTGTCAGAGTTGAAAGAGTGAGTTGAATCTGCAACTCCATGAG
The DNA here is from genome assembly GCF_000182565.1 of Spizellomyces punctatus DAOM BR117. Taxonomy (NCBI): domain Eukaryota; kingdom Fungi; phylum Chytridiomycota; class Chytridiomycetes; order Spizellomycetales; family Spizellomycetaceae; genus Spizellomyces; species Spizellomyces punctatus. Next base: position 173,529 of record NW_015971547.1, read on the forward strand.
TGTTCTTTTAGGTTGATTGTGTTTGGGGACTTTCACTAGGTATGCATCTGAAGTCGATGTGGATTTTGTGAGAAAGTCTGTTCGGTCGATTGGGCGGTGCGCCATCAAAATCGAGAGTGCTGCAGACAAGTGCATTAGCGCCCTGGTGGAGTTGATTGAGACCAAAGTCAATTATGTCGTCCAAGAAGCCATTGTCGTAATCAAAGTAAGATGAACCCACTCTCGAATGACCGGCCGTCGGCAATTGCTAAACAGAGGTTCCGCAGGACATCTTCCGCAAATACCCCAACAGATACGAATCCATTATCGGAACCCTTTGTGAAAACCTCGATACCCTCGACGAACCCGACGCCAAAGCTTCCATGATTTGGATTATTGGACAATACGCTGACCGGATCTCCAACGCGGACGAACTCCTCGAGGCATTCCTGGAGAAATTCCTCGAAGAGACTGCCCAAGTTCAGCTGGCACTCTTGACTGCTATCGTAAAATTATTCATAAAACGGCCGCTGGTTGGCCAGGAACTCGTTCCAAAAGTCCTGAAATTCGCGACAGAAGAGAGCGATAACCCGGATTTAAGGGATCGAGGATTCATTTACTGGCGACTCTTGTCCACGGACCCAGTCGCAGCGAAAACGATCATCTTGTCAGACAAGCCCGCCATATCCACCGAAACAGACAATGTGGACAACCAGCTATTGCAAGAGTTGTTACTTCATGTATCGACCTTGGCGTCGATTTATCATAAACCTGCAACAAGCTTTATTGGAGGTGTCAAGCCGCGCAAGTTGATGCCGTCACGAGCGTTAGTGTTCAGGAATGTCGGTGGCACGGGGTTGCCTGAGGAGATGCCAGAGTAAGTCCTGTTTACTTTATGCGCTTACCATTGACGCTCACGGATACTCTTTGCAGGGACATAAACCCCTATGCGACAGGTGTAATGAACAATCCCTATACAGATGACCTGGGACTCTCAACCCTTCAAACCGGGGAAGGAAATCTTGGAAACTTATTAGATCTCGATCTGGGCGGCGGGGAAGAGAATGTGGATGTTGCTGGGGCGTTTGGAGATGAGAGCGAGTTGGGCGGATTGAATTTCTCTGGTGGTGGAGGTGGTGCAGTAGGACAAGGGCAACAGACTCGGCCAGTGTATTTGTTTTCATCGATTGCGACGTTTGGAGGCGGGCAAGGTGTTGGTGGTTCGGGTGGTGGATCGAGCGGATTGGGACCAACAGGTGCAATGGGTGGTTTGGGTGGTTTGAGTGCAATGGGTGCAATGGGCGGAACGGGGGCAATGGGCGGAACGGGTGGAATCAGCCTGGGAGGTTTACCGGGAGGTGCAAATGGAATGGGCGTAAGCGGAAATAATCCTTTTGCAGGAATTCAGCAGCCACCACTAGCCCAACAGCAGCAATTGACGCCTGCTTTCGCACCGGGCACATTTGGTATGCTCTCGGCAGCAACACCACCGCTAACCTCTCCTCCTGCCTCCATCCCCACCCCGGACGTCATCAGTCGACAGTCAAACCCCCTTGCCACGCTCGACCCATTTTCCAAAACCTCTGCTTCGGCGAATGCATCCCTGCAATCCCCGCCATCATTGACACCCGATGCAAACCCGTTTGGAGGTATCAGCAACAGTACGCCTCAACCCGATATTTTGGGAGACTTGGCTTCCCTTTCGTTGAATACCCATGTTCCACCGAAACAGCTTTGGATGTCTGCGGCGAGTGGGCGGGGATTGCAAGTTGTTGGCACCTGTGAGTCCAGTAGATGAACGCGGACACTCTGTGAACTGCGTTGTTTTAACAATTGCTTCAATTCTTGCAGTCGTGCGACGACAGGGGCAAATGTGGATGGAGATGGTGTTCACTAATAAGGCGTTGCAGCCTCTAAGTATTGCAGGGATCTTGTTCAACAAGAATACGTATGTTGGACTGTGCGTGGCTTACGTGATTCGGACAAGAAACTAATGTGGTTGCTCTTGTCAAACAGGTTTAGTCTAGTTCCAGGCCCGCTGGACGTGCGCGGCCCCATATTCCCAAACACGTCTGCAGAAGCGGCTCTCAACCTCAAGGTGGAAGGCCTTTCACAAGGCTCGACACCTGTCAATAACCTCCAGGTCGCGCTCAAGACGACAGCGGGGATCGTGTACTTTCAGACTCTTGTCCCTTTGCAGGTTCTCTTTGTCGAGACGGGTGGGTTGGACCAATCTTCATGGTTGCGCATGTGGAATGAGATTGGGGATGAGCGAGAATCTAAAAAGAGTGTGGGTTTGACTGTGGATGTGGAGCGAGCCAAGCATGCTTTGAAAAGTGCCAATGTGTTTTGTGTCGCGCAGAGGGTGATTGAGGGGGTGGTGAGTATCTATCGACTTTTCATCCTTTAAACTCGAGTGCCAACAATATCCTTTTAGCAACTCTTGTATACGTCTGTCCGCCTGGTGGACGGAACAATCTTTTTGAGCGAACTCAAATTCGAGCCCGCAACCTCTAGCTGCATTGTGTCTACAAAAACATATGCAACGCATCTCCAAGAAGCTTTCCAAGAAGCCTTGAACCAAGTGCTCAAACAAGAGGAACCATCCGTATAGATCACCATTTTATATATATATTTTTTAATAAACTCTTTCTCCTCCTCACAACTATTGCTTGCTCTAAGCATTCATTGCCAGTGGAATTGAAGGTGGATGGTACATTTTCATGCCTCCATAGGCAGGTGGAGCGGACGCAACGCGCTTCAAGTCCGAGTCTTCACTAAACGAGGATGCCGTACTGGGTGTCCGTGTGGTCATGTCTGGCGGCACGTAATCGTGTTCTTCATGGTCGAGAGGATGGTGTTGGAGGAGTTTGCCCTTGAAGCTCTTTTCTTTGAGTGTTGCTTCGAGGGCCTTGTAAAAGTCGTGGGATTCAGGTGACGGTGGCGATGTGCTTGATGGTGATGTGGGGGAAGACGGGGATGCAAAAACGAGGGAATATGAGTAGTCTATAATGGTTGTGAGGGCAGATGCAATGTAGGATAACATGGTCGTTGTCGTTGTTGAATGTCGTTCTGATTGTCACAGTAATGGCAAGTGTGAAATGAGTTGAAAATGACAAATGGAAATAACGTGGGAAAAAAGAATCCCAAAGCCCTTTTCATATAGAAAATCACATGTCACGTGAATATGTTTCATCATTGATTTGTGTAACCATAAAATGCCATGGAACAAAAAGATGATGTTATTCCCGTGTGATGCTCTCACATGTGCGCGTGAGAAAAACAAGCGGATCTCCGAACAGTCAGAGAGTGGCATGACAACAACATTTGTCACTAGTCACGTCAGTATCATGTGATATATATCACGTGATAGATGAGGGATTCTCGGAGGATGGCGATTGTGGGCGAGAAGGTGCTAGGAGCAACCATGTCACTCTGGAGGATTCCACTGCAGCAATCACTACGGCATGCAGTGCAAACGAGGGGATTCACAAGGGTGTGTAGAGGACCTTGTATACGGGGCATACGGCTGGGTTTAGGGCATGGCGCGAGAGTCGTTCGTCCGGTCATTGCTCGCACTGCAGCAACTGCCACCACCACCGCATCCTCCACACAGTTGGAACCACACCATGGTACAGAACCCACATCACCGTCATCGCAAGGACCCGCTGCAAAGTATTCCAAACTCGTCAAACAAGGCTCCCTGAGAGACGACCCTCACCAACGCGAAACAGTCCGTCTCTTGCAGGACTTGTATGACCGACTGCAGTTGTACACACCTCCTCCCATTCAGCAAGTCGCCCTTGAATTGGATGATCATGTCCCTATTCATAAACAAAAGGGGAGGGACGACATGTTGTCTCCTGATTTTGCGTGGATAAAAGAGAGTGAAGAGAACCTATTGTCAAAGGTAACTTGCTAAGGTGCAATCTGGCAATGTGATGCGGAACTAAGGAGACGATGAGTTGTCAAGCTTCTTTACCAGGAGGAAAAAACAGCAGCAAATGGTTGAGCAAAAGGGCCCAACGGGACTGTATCTCTACGGCGACGTTGGAACGGGGAAGACCATGGTCATGGGTAAGATACTGAACAGTTTCCGGTCAGGCGTCGTCCGATTTGTCTAACGTCCTTGTGAATAGATTTGTTTTACAACACAATACATGTCGACCGCAAGCGTCGCGTCCATTTCCACGCCTTCATGCAGGACGTACATCGACGGATTCACCAACTGCGAACTCAAAAAGGGGTCACATACGATCCATTACCGATTATCGCAACCGAGTTGGCAAACGACGCGTGGCTGCTCTGCTTTGACGAGCTTCAAGTGACTGATATTACCGATGCCATGATTCTGAGGTATGCGCGTTTATGCTGCATGCATTTCACGCAATTCGACGCCCGCATAACTGGAACGCTCCTCTTCACACAGGCGGCTGTTTGATGAGCTCTTTAAACGAGGCGTAGTGGTCGTCACAACGTCCAATCGTCCTCCAGATGGTATGTAAACAACTGAAACAGCCTGTTAATCGTTGCTTCGAGATGTTGCAATAACACATTCTCACAGAACTGTACAAGAATGGAATACAGAGACAGAGCTTTCTGCCTTGTATTGCGCTGTTCAAGGAAAGGTGTCATGTGCATTCCTTGAATTCAGGGATTGATTACCGAAAACAAGGTAAATACTCCTTACTGGCTCTTTGTATGTGCCTCTTCCTGAGCTAACAACAATATCTTGCATGGGTACTTAGAGCGCGAGCGCCTAAGAGTGTACTTTACGTGAGTGACATTGCTCCTTTGTTGTGTTCCTTTCTTGTACTCACCGCTTGGTTAACTTTGGACACAGCCCGCTCAATCAGAAAACCGAAAAGACCGTGAACCTCATATTTAACAAGCTTGCTCGAAACGGCAAAGGTAGCATCCTAGCTGTGCACCCAATTCATAAGCGCCTAATGTACACTCATTTATCCATAGTTGAATCCACGACTCTGACCTTTTTGGGCCGCTCTCTTACCATCCCCGATACCTCCAGTGGTGTCGCCAAGATCTCCTTTCAGGAAATCTGCGGCGAACCGCACAGCGCGGCCGACTACCTTGAAGTCGTTCGCAACTTTCACACAATTATCCTCACCGACATTCCCCGCATGACGCTAGACCACCGAAACGAAGCCCGCCGTTTCATCACCTTTATTGATACCATGTACGAAAATAAGACGAGGCTACTCATATCAGCAGACGCAGAGATATTGGAGCTATTTACTGGAGATGTACCTCGGGTGTCTGAGGGGAGCCTTGTGGCTGCCGAGAGAATGTTGATGGATGACTTGAAATTGAGTCCAGAGCAGGTGGGTGAAGAGATGATGGATAATAATGGATGATTACCGCATGCAACGGCGTGTATTGACCCCTCTCGTTGCAGTTGACAAGTTCAATCTTCACTGGTTCTGAGGAAGTGTTTGCCTTCCAGCGAGCTGTTTCACGATTAATTGAGATGCAAAGCCATCAGGTATGGGACCTGAGTTTTTTACCATTACTTTATTCCGTCTGAATTCTTTTGGCACCAGTGGCTTGGGGATGATCTCAAACAGATTCTTATGACGCGTGAAGTGTAGATGAGTAGATAGAGATGTGGTATTGTAGCTTTTTAGAAAGACGTGGGCTTAGAGTAGCAGCGTTATGGTATTTTCGTATATTTTTATTCTATATTATTAGCTGGGGTCAGAGTTCGAATTTGGATGGAATAATATGTAGATGGGCTGCGTCTTGTCTCACAACGAGGTTCATTTTACTCTATTTCTTGTGGGCATATCATCTTACGATCAGGGAGTGTCCGCTACTCGCTACAGTGCTCATAACCCCCTACCCTTCAGTGGAAACTGGGATATGACAAGAGAAACGTAAGATGGGATAATGTGTGCATAGGCTGCGTCTTTCCTCACAGCCAGCTGATTTACTCTATTTCTCGTGGGCATATCATCTTACGAGCAGGGAGTGTCCGCTACTCGCTACAGTGCTCATAACCCCCTACCCTTCAGTGGACACTGGGAAATGACAGGAGAAGCGTAAAAGGTAGCTTTGGAGAAAAAAACAAACGGGTAACATTATAAAAAAGACTGCTCGGACAATGGCCGAGACTGATAGGGCCTTAAACACCACCATCCTTTATCGCCTCAAAGTCCTCCAGCTAAAAACACCACAAATCGCCTTCCATACATCCTCCTTAACCCTTGTTTGGTCCACTCCCCTGAACACTCTTGACAACCGGAACGATAATAACAATCAAAATCACAATCACAATAGCCGCAATGATGAGTTTGAGCTTCAAATCCTTCCACCACCTGCAAAAAATAAAAATCACCAAGAAATGAGCACACCGTAACATTCAAAAAGCTCTATTTCAACGTCCACACAAACACTCACATTTGCCTCCGAACTTTGGTAGCCCCCCTTTTAAACTGCAACGCCCCTTGCTGAAGATCATCCGTCTTGTTTTGTAGGGATTCGAGTCGTTCACCGCGAGCCATGACTTTCTCGATATTGTTGTGCATGATGCCAATGACCTCGTCCACTTGGTTCTGGACCTGAGCGGTCTTTTGGTTTGTTGGTGACGACATGTTCGAGTCTTTGTGGAGGGGATTGGAGTCAAAAGTACTAGACACAAACTCGAGAGGTTTCAAGCAGCAAATCCGTCGTTTTTATAAAAAAAAGCTTTTTTGCCTCCGTATGTTGTGCACCACCCAAAAATCCAAAAAGACATTATTCCGATCCCCAAGGCCCTCATCTTTTATGTCTGGATATAGTAACATGGTATCGGTTGCCGAAACGTCTAGAATTGCAGCTTCATGTGATGCTGCGCAAGACAATGAGGGTTCTTGGAGGGTGATGCTTACGTGGTTTTGTTTTACGGCTTGTTCAGCATTCATCTTCTTTTTTGGGTTGTCTTGTTAACAAGGGTACATTGAAAGAGACTGCTCTACCTTCCATTCTCGACGTTGCCTTTACTGACGTTGTTAAGAACGGTCTTTAGCATTCCACCCACATGGTGGATGACTAACGAATGTAAGTAGACAGGATCTCTAGATACATATGATGTCCGGCCAGTCAACATACACTATACAACTCCACCATAGACGCACCCGGTCATCATACACTATACAATCATTATCTAGAACGGCCTAAGTATTATTCATCAAGTACTTACCATAAACCCCGCAAGCCTTCTCTACACCTCTAATAAATCCTGGCACACCCCATCTAGCCGCCCAGTCAACAACAAAAGCAGGGATACGTCCCTTCGGATCATCAAAATAGTGCATTGCAATCAACGTCCCTCCATCCTTATCAGCTCGTAGATCCATACGTTGTACATAGTGATCGACTCGGACGAGTCCACGGGAATATGGAGGTATTGTTGATGGCAGAGAGGTGCATGAGATACTCGTAGTCAGCGAGTGTGGCGATCGAATTTGTCGGACATGGACACTGTACACGTATTCGCGATGTGATAGAGGGAAAGGGTAACGGGTTCCGTGATGATATAGCACTGGAGATACATGTAGCTCACGTAGCATGGTTGCTCTCTGATGGACAATGTCATCCACCGACACGTTGGATTGGACATCTATACGAGAACCAGTAAGAAGCGGAAAACTGATAGAGACATAGAATGATTCTACGCTACCGCTACGGTCTAAAGACTTGTTTAGCGACGCTGCTGGCTCGACCATCTTGGTAAAGAGAATATGTTTATCCCACGTCTGGCGAAATTGCATATCAAGCCATGCGCAGAGTACTAGATCTGGCGAGGATCGCGGGATACGTCCGAGAGCTCTATATTCGTATATTGCAGAAGCAGTATGTGTCTTCTCGACTTGTGCTTGCGTTTTCATCAATGCTGTGTTGCTTGGTCTTCGCCGCCGCCATACTTCAAACCCTTCCACTTTGACATAAGGTTGGTATCCTTGGAAGAATTGCTCTGGAGTTTGGTCGAGGAAATCTACCTCCTCCTCATTGACTTCTGTTTGCACACTCTTTGCATCCGCCAATTGTCCCCCAGTCGTCAACACTGTAGAGGACCATCCACATCGCGAGAGATTGACAGCGGCATAGAACGAAAGTCCTATTCCAGGCACCCCTCGAAGCCAGGACATTTGACGGCCGAGCGCAAGCAACAAAAGCAAAAAAAACAAAAAGAAAGCAGTTGATAACTCTAGAAAAGTCCGTTCAACACTCGCAATTCAACCCTGCAGGGGGGGGCGTGCTTGATTAGGTGAGCTTAATCAGCCACATTCTTGTGGCACGCGGCGAACATCTTTCAAAGCGTTCAACGGGAACCCCGCCCCCCTCCTTCTTCTTTGACTTTTCGAGAAACCCATCGTTTTCTTCATCCCGGCAGCTAGTGCGCTTTTGTTTAGGTTCCCTATTCCTTCCGGCCGCAACTGCTCTACAGTGTACTTTGTTCGCCAGCCCCAAAAGTCGCGCTCATCGTTCGCCCCATCGTTGAACTTTTGCGTTCCTTGTCAAAAAACTACGGTGCTATAAACAACCTATACCCTGTTCCACATGGCTCCCGTTATCCTCGTCCTAGGTGGAGTTGGCTTCATTGGCCGTAACTTTATTGCCTATATTATCGACAACAACCTTGTCGACCACGTACGCGTTGCGGACAAGGCGCTTCCTGCCACCGCCTACCTATCGGATAAGCACAAAAAGGTGTTTGACGATAAGCGAGTGGAATTCAAGCAAGCAAACTTGACGAATACTGGTATGTTAAATGTAGTGTGATATGAAATGCTTGGGAAAACACGTCGCAACTGTGGCCGGTAGACTGGGTTTTCTGAATCTTTACGTACGATGCCCTCTGGACCATGTGTGCCAAGAATGATTCCATGAGACTGCAGATGGCAATATTATGCGTACTCTTCTGTGCCGATTCTCACGTAGCATCTTTTTCTGCATCTGTTTCCAATTAGCTGCTGTTGAGAAAATCTTTACGCGAGATGATGGCAAGGAATTCGACTACGTGTTCAATCTGGCGGCGGAGACAAAGTACGGGCAGTCAGACGAGGTATACGACGAGCGAACCTTCCAACTCTCGGTTGCTGTGGCGAAAGAGGCGGCCAAGCGCAAAGTAAAAGTCTTTGTGGAAGTCAGTACTGCACAAGTATACGAATCGGACAAGGTGTGACCCGTGGTGGTTTGGCAGATCTAAACCCAAGAGGTTGACAAGTAATTGGCAAAATACAGAAACCATCCGCCGAAGAGGGCAAGCTCAAACCTTGGACGGCAATTGCCAAATCCAAGTTGAAGGCTGAGGAAGAGTTGAAAAAAATTTCTGGGTATGATTTCTCAATTTATTTGCCTTTATAGCGGTTGCCTGATATGCCCTATCTATTCCAAACAGCTTGAACTTGGTGATTCTGAGGCCTGCCATTGTTTACGGATGGGGAGACGTTTACGGAATCAGTACGTAGCATGATGTGCAGATCAGCCCGCCTACCCGCAGCTTTTGCTTATCGACACGTACTCGCTTTGCAGCCCCCCGTCTGATTATGGGTGCTGTTTACCGCCAGTTGAACGAAAAGATGGAGTTGCTTTGGACAAAGGATCTGAAGATGAACACTGTGCATGTGGACGATGTGGTAGGAAAGACCTCCCGAAGTTGGAATGGTAAAAAGTTCTCCAACTTTGTGTTTATGTCATGCCATACTAGGCGCGAGCATTGTGGCATGTAGCGGCCACAAAAGAGGAAAAGGGTGGCCGGACCCGCCCAGTAACCGCTGCCGAAATTTACAACCTTGCTGACAAAACCGATACAGGTACCGTTTTACCGCGTCAGCATTAGTCATCAACTTTGTTAAAAACACTCACATGCATTTCCAGATCAAGGGAAGGTCAACCAGCACATTCAGGCTATTTTCGGCATTGACACGGGCTTTCAGGGGACTATGATTAGTCAATTTGCCAAGGTAAATGCGGCAGAGGGATCGAATTTCCCTGTGCATGTCACATGAAATTTGTCGAGCGCGGAAACTGATCTCTTGGCGTGTTTGCAGCTGAATCTGGAATCTGTGACGGAAGATGTGAATGATAAACACCTTCAGCCGTGGTCAGAGCTATGCAAGGCTGCGGGTGTAACAAACACTCCGCTAACGCCATACCTCGACAAGGAGCTACTGAAGGACAATGCCTTGAGTGTGGATGGGTCCAAGGTGAGATGTCGCTGCAGCTGATGAATAGTAATGCCGCAGACTAGCTCTTTGACAGTAAACCACGCTCACAAACTGTTGATCTGATGTTTTTACCCTCTTGAACAGATTGAGAAAGAACTCGGTTTCACTTACACAGTTCCCCAGTTGACAGAGCAGGAGCTGCGGAAGGTGGTGGAAGAGTTTGTTGCCAGCAACATGTGGCCCAAAGGGACTACGAAATGAGCATGTGTAATGATGTGACGGCCTTTAGTAACGGACGGTGGAATAGAAAATAGATCTTGTTGGCGATGGACACCAGTTGCTGAGGAAAAACAAAGCGACAAGGGATGTGGGGTGCGGGATGTTAGGTATACTATGTGGACAGCCACGTCTTGATGATGTATTTCTAGGGGATGGTTTAATATTGTTTTGGTGGCAATGTATCTGGAGTATTTGGCTCTTCTTGCACATCTGGCTTATATGCACATCTGGCTTGTAGTCCCCATGGGAACTTTCGTCAATGGTTAGCAATTGCATTGTTCCAGTCGCTGTTTCTTGATGGACCTGTCTCGTCCTCTATCTTGCGTACCCAAGGATTACTGGCGTACCATATGGGAAACCGCTGCCTGCCACATGGCACGCATGCAAAAGGAAAAATCCAGCTGAATGTTTTGCTTACATAACCAAACTCCGCTGACCGTGTGTGTTTTTGCATACTGAGTTTATGGTTTCGTGCATGACCGACTGTTATCACCTTATATTGAGCGTATACAGAACAATGCCAGACGTTTTAGAAATTGTAGTCACTTTCTATTTGTTGTGTATGACGTTGCCGAACCGGCTAGAAGGTAGACCAAAGGTACCGCTGCTAGAACGTAGCGTTATGCTTTACGCTAAAGAGACAAGACACTATATTTTTTGTTTGTCTTGTTTGTTATTGTTATTGTAAGAGACACTTATGACCTTTCGAAAAAACATCAAGTTTGTCTTTCATTTCGCCCCATTCAACATTCGCCATTGTGACACTCGTTTGTAACATGGGCATGAGATCTGGAAACTTCAAGATACCATGCCAGAGTATTGATCCATTGAGTATACCCGACTAAGGGTGCATGCTCCGTGATATGAATGGAAACCTGAAGTTACCTTGACAGGTCGTGAATAGCCCCCCACTTAGTGTCATGAAATTGAATAGAGCGCGTTAAATCATACAGGACAATGATCAGACTGGGCCAGTGCCATTAAGCATATACCTATTGTTCAAGGAAATGGTTGAGGTAAATACCCATGCAATGTACCAAATGGAGGGCCCATTTCCTGTTCAGTGACCCTCATTGTGGCATTTGCCAGATACGTTAAAATATCAAGATGCTTCCCATGGTTCATTGAAAGCTCAAAAGAATCAGCGTTTCTTTTTTTTTCACTGGAGGCCATTTCATCGGGTTGGCTCGTGGATGCTACATGGCGCGTGCTGTTAAATCCCCCCAGCCCTCTGTGTGTAGTTTTGCCACCCGTCAGTTTGGGGGTTTTTGAAAATAGTAAGTCATTAAGAGATTAGGGTATTGATACATGTTGTTGTGGTTCGGAGGTTCATATTTTGCCCAGTTTATATTTCCCAGCAGTGCAAGGGATAGCCCTTCCTATCCCGTCCACCCTTTCTTTCTCAAATTCATTCGTTTGTCTTGCGGATTTCTGAAAGGGCCTTTTGAAACCAGAACGTTTTACGCGCGTTTTGTCAGCAGAGTTTAGAATACCCTTCCAGCTCCGTTTGGTGTAAGCTTCTTTACGTTCCCATCCTTCCTGTTCGTTGAACACTTTTGGGCCTTTCTCCGCGATTTTGAATTCATGGAAAGGCCACATTCGAGCGACACAGCTGTTATTCCGGGGAGCGCACCACCTCCCAGTATGAGAACGATTCCTTCGGCAGCGCAACCGACATTTCACGGTTACGTTGCATCGACGCAGGATTGCCTTGTCTTATTTGAAGCGTGCCGTGTGGGTGTGCTGAAGAGGATTCAAAGGAGATTGACCGAACAGGAAAGGGAAAAGTGCATTAAGAGTGGTTCAGTCTTTGTATGGGAGGAAGGTGAGAGCGGGATAAAAAGGTGCGTTGTTATCATTTTTACAACTGATAATAGGCCTGAGGTTAACTGTTACGTTACGTATCTATTTAGATGGACTGATAGCAAAAGTTGGAGCCCTTCCAGAATCAAGGGGAGTTTCCTCGTTTACCGCGAGGTAGACGAGGCTACCGCGCGTCGCCGCGCGTCCTCCGTTACCTCGGATGACGAGCCTTCCTCCCCGAACACGGCTAACCTGGATCAGGATCAACGACGCAAGTACTCCTCCGACTCTGGAAAAAGCAACCAAAAACCCTCGCAGCTTCTCACAAAAAAGTCGATATCAGTGCGCACCAAAGAAGGCGGAAAATTACATGTTGTCTGTTATTACACAAAGTCTGATGTAGCAGCTGGGAGGTTGTTGACCCCCCGACAAGATTCCAACCTTGCACAGTTGGCGGTGCGGGTGGGACTTTATCCTGATATCATTCCGGAGGTTTCAACATTAGGACCTGCAGCCCAAAATACGCCACCGATGGAAATAAGCTCGCACGCTCAAACGTCACCAACCGTAACAGATCAACGTCCAAGAATCCCGTCTCACCGCAGTATTCTGCCCCCATCATCGACGTATACTTCTCGTCTTGATGAACCTCGCACTCCAGATGCCATTTACGCTATCAGCGCTGCAAAATCCCAAGAGTATCCGTACCAAATGTCCCCGGCCCGACGGGACGAATATCCATTCCCAATTGTTTCAGACGGAGGAGTCAGGCATCACAATGTAGATGGTCCAATCACGGCACCCACCGTGTCATCGTATCCCAAGTATCCACGTCGAGCCATGGAGTACCGAGACGGGCCAACGGGATCGCAGAGAAACTACCGTCTACATCCCTACCAACGCCAACACTCGAATTTTTCAGGATACACCTCCCCGCGCACGACGCACGATGTACCGGATCACTTGTTTGCACATGGTGAGAGGGAAGTGTATGGAGATCGAGTTGACCAATATTTGACACAGCAACAGCCGTGGACCGCCTCGTCTCCTCAACGACCGCAGCAGCAGCAGCAGCAACAGCATCAGCAGCAAGCGCCTGGTCCTAGATTGCCGCCATTGAGAATGGCTTTGTCGAGGGCAGATGAGGAAGGGCGGTGGCGGGGTTATTAGATGGACATTGCATGGGATGGCGGATATATATACCAAACGATCCATCATTGCTTGCACTGTTTTATTATTACTTTTTTTTTTTGCTTATTTCTAGTCTGTAATAGAAAGTGCAGTTTTCTTTTTCATTCATTTTCCTTTTTGTTGTTTTTTGGACCAATGTGCCTTTAGGTGGACGTAACAGTTGGCTTTGACGGGCTGGCAATAAAACCAGCTTTCAAAAAAAACTCTTCTGCATCTGACCAGTAAAAATCGTGATTCGTGGAAAAATCAGGGATTCAAACTTTGTCGGGGGGGGGGGGGGGGGCAAATCCAGAACCCTGGTCAAGTTTAATTTCTGGAAACTTGATATCAACAAACACGAGCCTCCGATGCATTTATTCAATAAACGACAATGTGTGTCGAGTTTACGGTTTTGCATTATGCAATCTTTGCTTGTCTTGTATTCACAGCAGAATAGCTTTCAAGCTTCCGAATGGTGTGATACACAGTTGGCCCTTATCACTGCTGAGGTGGTTCCCTTCGCAAGGATTGAGATGCTTATTATGAGGGAATGAGATCTTTTGTGCTGGTAGAGTTGAGCTTGCCATCTTTCTATCATAGCCGTAGCGGTTGAACCACATTGGACAGTTGATTAAGGCAAGTCTCACCTTGGCAACTGTTGGGTGCCGTTGCCCTTTACTGGCAGAGGCATTTTATTTTATGGGCAGCGATATGGGTGCATGAATAGCCACAATGGGTGGCGAAGTTTTCTATATAGTGGTTGATTGACGCTCATACAATGGGCATATCTGAGCGTTGACTTGAGATCGCAGTTAAATGAATAATCAGGTGAAGCCAATGCGTTCACACCCCGCAATATTCCTTGAGCCCCATCATTCATGCGGATCAATCCCGCAAGCTTGAAGGTTCCTAGGTTAGTGTCTTGCTCGACATTTGACGACTGAAAAAACTCGAAAATGGATTCACAGTACATTGTAAATATACCGATATACCACTGCTAAATTCGCAAATAATCTGAATGGACAGCGTCGGAAGTTGCTAGAGCATCAGCCCAGTTGATATTGTCCTTTGGGTTTGTCTACCTCCGGCACATTGTATCTCAATTAAATATCTTGAACAGCATGGACATGAATACCCACTGACGACAGAACATCCAAACAGAGCGTCATACTTCTGTCGCCTCTGTCTGTAACATGTTATTTGAATTCTGATTAGTAGACGCAGTTCGCTACGTCGTATCTTATTCTCATGTGGCGAATGAAGGAACAGTTCCATGGACTCACTTCCGATTGTAGAACGCCCCTATTGAGAAACGGCATTAGTTGCGGAAGGTGACGTCTGTCTTTCACGGTTAATACAAAGAGTGAGGGGTTTGTCTGAGCTATGGTGGTTGGCTGTCACAGCAGTCAAGAGCGTGCAATTATTTACAGCCTTGAGATAGTTGGCTTATCCCGGCGCCACCTCCAAGCAGTACTCTAAGAAACTAGCGACTCCTGATCAGGAAAAAAAAACCTGGCGTAAAGGGATAGTTGAAAAGCGTTGATGTGCGAGCTGACAGCTTGCCTGATTATGCAACTAATGGACATTTATAGTATGTTGGACGAATCCCGTATATCTATTGTAGAGAATATTTACGTATCTCTAGTCGATTGGGCCATCCCCGTATCGTCATGATGCTTCCGCAAAGTCTTTCAAGGCATCGCCAGTCAATCGGAATATCCTCCATTCGTCCAGGGGAGTAGCTTTGACTTTGTGAACATAAAAATCAATCGCGGGGGTATTCCTATAACACAGATGGGAGAATCATTGGGAGATGGAGACAGACACATTGGACATGGCCATCAAACTCACCAGTCCAAGGCAACCCATTCAACTCGCGCACAGTCCTTCTCAACGGCCAGTTTGGCGAGGTGCTTCAATAAAACGGTACCCACTCCCTTGCCTCTAACCTCGGGCTTGACATAGAGGTCTTCCAAGTACAACCCTGGTCGGCCCTCCCATGTCGACTGGGGAAAATTCAGTGTCAGTGGACATAATGGGACAAACCGACTGTTAATGAGCTTACATAGTTGTGGAAATACAACGCCATTCCAACTTCTTTCCCGTTGAGACAAGCAAACACCACATATGCATACGGGTGAGGTCCAAAGACAGTCTTTCTAAAGTGTTCTTCGGTCGCATACACCTTCTCTGGCGCCTTTTCGTAAAGAGCCAGCTCCTTTACAAACTGCAAAATAAGAGAACAATCTTCTGGAGTTGCGTCTCGAACGGTGATGTCACTACTTGAGGCCATCTTGTTCTGGATGCAAAGAAATGGAATGCAGCAAACAGCAACGTATTGCCAGTGGCTGTGAAAGCCATGTACTGTAGATAAATCATGCAACAGTCACTCAAGGTCATTTGAACCGGCTGCAAATGAAACCGTCCATTCATGAAGAATTGCACATTACCACCGACTCTTGTGGTGATCAAGAAACAACTTTCATTCTTTTTGAGTGGAGCCCGACATGGGGATTGGCACGGAAACTCGCGAGATTCCTCAGAAATGCATAAAGGATGCAAGAGGACAAGAAGCAATGAACCTTTCGCAGGTTGATATCGCTTGAATAGTTTAGATCAGTGGAATCTGAGAGCGCCGCGACGTCCTAATAACACATGTAGTCCCGATAGGCATAACCAAATGGGCTCTACGATCAGAAGAAGCTGTCTTTGTATTGGTGATGGACATGCCAGAGGATCGTACTGTTACAGTCATTACAATCCACCCAAATTGATGCATTTGAATGTCAATCCGCCATGGCTGGCTCCCTGAGGTGGCAAACGCCGTTGGTTGTTTTTGCAAAGACATTGGCGGTCGAAAAGCCTTCCCCATGGTTAAGACCGTCAAGACAGAGTGAATCGTTATTGAGGGCCAAATAAGATACTGATCCCATCAAAACGTCTCTGTTGACGAAAGTTTATGTTCAAGTGACATGACACGCACAAGGGATGAATGCCCCTGGAAAGCGCAAACGGGGCAGTGGAAGCAGTGGAAAGAGTAAACTCTCTGGATCCCTCCGAGGGTTCCCTGCTGAAGGGCAGAAATCTGGAAATGCAAACAAGGGCCGTCGAACGGGATCCGTTCCCGACATCACCGCAGCGAGAAACGGTTCAACCCTCGAGGACTATTTTCCAGGCTTGAGACCAGTCCACAGCAATTCTACAACCTCTGACCCTTGTTTTGGAAATCCTATTCAGTTGGGGGAACCTCCAGGACTGACAAAGCTACCTGACGCGGATTCAGAGTATGTAAACCCGAACGGCGTGCGCTCTCCAAGGCTCTTGAAGGCGGAAAGTATCGTGCCTGATGAAATCGAATGTCCTATATGTGGAATGAAGCTAGAGTCCTGCAATTTGAAGGTTATTTTCGTCGGTTGAGCATATTCACAACATGAATTGGACCTAACGTGAGATTGTTCAGGCAAACCTCCATGTTAACAAATGTTTGGATATTCGCGTCATTTGTGACACAGGTGGGCAAGGCACGGCACAGGAAACTCTTGAAAGAGACGGCTTGTCTCTGAACAGAGTATCCCACGTTCAAGTCAATGGGAATGTGAGCAACGTAACCTGTGTTTTGGGAGATCCAAATGTGTCAGAACCAGACAATGCGATGCCGACACTCAGTCTCGACAATGCCACTGAGGGAGAATATGACATGTACTCAGAGTTGGATGATGACCTAGATGATGAATTTTGGGAGGCGGTCGATGCTGTGGTACAAAGTGCTCAAGCCGGAGCAGTTTCGAGTGGAGTAACTGGCAACGAGCTGTTGGGAAGTTCTGCTGTTACAGCAGATTGTACTAGTGCAGTGCCCACCCGTTCACTTGAAATCAATGATGACGCAACTACCCGGAGCGCACATCCTACACCTGAAGGTAAATGGAATATGAGAAAGAAACAATGTCCGTGGTACAAGAAGATGCCAGGAACGAAATTTTCTGTCGACGCCTTTTCTTACGGGAAGATTGACGGAATAGAGGGTTATTTCCTTAGGTAAGGCTGGCAGTCCTCAATTGTTGCGAATTGGATGAGCAAGGTTTCTGATCCTGTCCATCGCACATACGATCACCCAGCCATTTCCATTCAGATCACTATGGAGGGCTCAACAAGTCATTCACTCATGGTCCAATATACTGTTCGACGGTTACAGGCAATTTAGTGATTCAGCAGCTTCGAGTTAATCCAAAATATGTGGTACGATTACCTATGGATACTGCGGTAGACGTCATGGGAGTGCGGGTCACACTGATCGAGGCCAACCAGTAAGTCTAAAAACACGATGTGCAGGGATTGTCTCTACTGGTAAACTCAAACGTAACCATAGCTGCCCAGGGGCTGTCTTGTTTCTCTTTGAGTTCCGCAATCAAGACGGACAGATGCGTCGATATCTCCACACTGGAGATTTTCGCGCACATGCCTCTCAGCTTGCGCATCCAAGTCTACAGGCTGGGAAACTGGATATCATATATCTTGACACAACTTACTGTCACCCATCCCACCGATTCCCACCCCAAGATCAAGTAGTTGAAGCAATATGTGAGCTGTGTCGGAGGGTTTGTCATCGTGGTGAGACGGTACAAAGCATTATCGCTAGCGGTAGCGACAAGAAGAAAGCTGCGAAAGAGAAACCACCCAGTGCAGCAGAGCTTTTAAAACGATGGATAGGCTGGGGAGTAACCAAAGGGCCAAAGCCGACAACCAAGCCCAAGAATCGGTCTCGTACTCTAATAATCGTCGGGTCTTACACCATCGGTAAAGAGAAAGTCTTTGCTTCCATTGCTCAGACCCTTTCCACAAAGATATACGCAAACCACTACAAACGGACTGTACTCGCTGCAGAAGAAAACGCGGCTCTCGATGATTTGCTTTGCAAGAACCCGAAAGAGGCCGGCGTACATGTGGTTGGAATGGGAGGTCTTCGAGGCGATGCTGTCAAAGAGTACATAGTCAAGAATGATCTATCGGACCAATGTGATTCAGTCATCTGTATTCGACCGACCGGATGGACATTCCGGCCATCAAAGAGTAACCCGATAGCTGAGCAGAAACCCTTTGATGTGGGAGCATTAAAGCCAAGCTATAGTTACATCCAAATCCCTGCTCCGCCAGCAAAAGGGCCAATTAATGGTGGTAATACCACCCTGAAGCCTAAAGCTGTACCGTTGATTACTATTCCTTTACCTTACAGTGAGCACAGCAGTTTTGAAGAACTGGAAATGTTTGTTAAAACGCTAACTGGGCGAAAGAATGGAGGGGTGGACCGTGTCATTGCGACTGTAAGAGGAAGTGGGGATAAGGGACGTGAAATTGACGAATGTTGTCGGAAATGGGTGGAGGAAGGCAGACGCGTGGGATTCGTGGCGGATTGAATCCTTGATAGATTTAGGCGGACGTGGAGAAAATGAACTATTCTATAGACCTTTTAGAATTCCAAACCGAATCATGATTGATATTGTTGGTCGGCTTGGTTTATTTATTGACATGAGGGCGACAGTCCCCCAGGGTGCACACATGATGCCTATTTATAGTATTTCAAAGCCATGCACTTAGATTAGGTAGTTCGTTGAACCTGCCACCATGTAGAATTTCAGGATCGAAGTGCTTGTTTTAGATGGCAACCTGTTCGAATTTCGTCGGGCTCTCATAGTGATGTTACGCCAGCTCTCGGTCGCAGCTGCGTTCCTCCTGAACTTCTCTCCCATCGCACGATGTACAAACAGTCCCCTAGCGCCTACGGACCAAGCGTCTGACGAGGTTTCGATTTTGCCTCCCTACCGCCCTTCGGACCTCTCCGACACTATCCCACTCAAACCCCGCTACCTCCTTTTCCTCGTCGGCTCTGCAACGGAAGGCGGAAAGGCCCGAAGAGCGGAACCTGCGCCGACCTACACCCTCGACCAAATCGAGGGGCTCGCTTTCAAAAATGGTACAAAACCAGCCTGGAAACATGCCCATTGTCTCGTTGTTGATGACATCGGTGACCTCGATTTTGCCCAGTTGGGGACGCTGGTAGGGGATGTGGTGCGAATTGAAGAAGATGTACAGGTTTCACATGATTCTTGGAGCATGAATTTCGACGTTGACCCAATAAATTGGGGCCTGGATCGCATTACGCAGATTTTCGTCGACGGGAAAGCCATCACAACGCCCCTGAACAGAACCTATATATTCCCCTGGACTTCAACACCAAACGATGTCGATGTATACGTTTTGGGATCAGGAATTCAGATTGGGCATTCAGAGTTTGCTGGACGGAAGATGTCGTTTGATATCAATTTCGTCGGGGATGGAATAGATACTGACTGTTTCGGCCACGAGACGCACGTCGCATCAACGATTGTCGGAGGGACCACAGGTGTAGCGCGGGATGCCACTGGGATAAGGGTACACGCAGTCAAGGTGCTTGATTGCGCGGGTGCAGGCTACATGTCGGCAGTCATGCAGGGAATACAGTATGTGATTGACCAACATAATGCAAAGGTTGCTAGCGGTGGAACAAATAAAACGGTGATAAATATGTCGCTCTCGGGCTCCAAGTTGGATTCCGCGAACGCCTTGGTGGATATTGCGACATCTATAGGCATCTTGGTTGTCGTATCAGCGGGGAATGAGGCGATTGATGCGTGTGCGAGTCGGTCGCCGGCCAGTGCCGCGACAGCTCTAACAGTCGCGGCATCAACACCAGGAGATGACCAGGCATGGTTCTCTAGCTGGGGAAGTTGTGTCAACATATACGCACCAGGAACGGACATTCTTGGAGCAGGAATAGGACCTACAAATAGTTCTCTTGTTTACAAAACCGGAACGAGCATGAGTGCACCTATGGTGACGGGTGTCGCTGCAGTTTGGTTATCTAACGGATGGGTTGGTGCAGTTGATCAGTACAAAGTACATGAGTTGTTCCAAGGGCTGCTGGATTCCTCGTTGAAAGGTGTCATCCGCAAGCCCACTGGTGCGACCCACAACAGACTGCTCAACCTGTCCCCTTGTCGATGGACGATATCATCAATCACAAACTCGACAACTCGATACTACTGCATCCTTCATGCATTAGAATTTTGGGATTCTAGAAATGTATGTAAACGTCTTGGAGGTGTCATGGCCAATCCTAGTACAGAGGAAGTAGCTTATCTCTCGAGTAGAATGACTTCTGTGGCATGGCTGGGGGGATGGCTGGGTAAATCTTGGAATTTCCGCGCCGGATGTTTGGTGCTGTATCCTGGGGGTGCGTTGGTGCCATCACTGTGCAAATCTCAGCTGCAGGGGCTTTGCGATATTACCCTGCCTGAGAAGCAGACAACCAGCAGCACGGTGGTGTCGGGTGTGAACACAACTGCAAGTGTTGCATCGAGCGGGAGTACAACCGCAGCTGTAATGACATCGAACGGGACGACTACCACGGCAACGACAAGAACAGAAACAACAACAACGAGTGGAATGAGCGCCAGCGGGACGACGACGACAAAAATCCAATAACAGGGATTACAGGAAATAGAACACATAGAAAAACAATCTGTATTTGCAATACATGTTACTCATCACCTCTAAACACGGACACTTCCCACTGATAAACACAACATCTACGCCCCCGTTCACATGCCGGGAAAGCCCTCAAAAAGTTTGTCTATGGTTCTTGATATATCGTCCACATCATGCGCGAGAGATTCCCCCATTTGATTGTCGGGTTGTTCATTTTCGGGCATCACGGGTGAAGAAAAAAAATTGGGAGGTCCGTTGATGTGGAATTGGGCTGCGCGGCGAGCTGCTGGAGAGGGTGGATTTTCAGGCGGAAGGGGTGATTGGCTAAAGCTTTGTGGGTGGTCGAGGGTATTGGCTCGTTCCAAGGCATGGGACTGATCCAATGTGTTTGTGTTGGCCCCATGTAGAGTGTATGCGCGATTAAGCATGCTTGTGCGGTCTATGGTGCTTGCTCGGTCCAATGTGCTCAAACGGTCTACGGTGCCAGCTCGGTCCGGCATCCCGTTCGTTGCTGGTCGTCTCGGCTTTGACGTGCCATTGGTAGTAGACGACCTAATCGATGCATTCCGAAGCAGATCAATCTGCTTCTGAGCCATCTGACTTTGTACTGGCCCTTCCCTCGAACTCGTAGACGGGTGTCGATACTGTTCTTCAGCAGCGCTGGCCACACCTGTCGGCGAAACAGGACGTGTTATATCCCCCTCAGCCGGTTCCGCAATCTCGCTGTTTGGATCATCCGAGTCGGGAAGAACTGTCACGCCAACGTTCCCGCCAAGTTCTCGCCTCGGGGCTGGGCGAACTGGTTTTGAAAGTGTCCGCAGTTGGATGGTTGGAACATTTTGGTAAAGAGAGGCAGGATGGAGGATTGTTATGGGGATCTCAGTGCAGAGTGGCGTGCTGGACATTTTGAGTATGTGAAATTGCATGATAGAGCCAGGACGGAACTGCATTGGTTTTCTCGACTGCTTACCTGCCCCTGGGTTTAATCGTAACCTGGACTACGTATGAAACATCCAATAGCATTCCGAATCGTATGGACCGGGCATTAATCTAAAGATCCACATTAGCAAAGGCCTGACCAATAAACCAGTAGGTAGAATAAACTCACCGGCACGGCCAAATCCAGTACTACGCATCTCTTCTCTCCTCTATCCACCCCCTTCCACTCTTCCGCAACTTCGTCACTACCCAGCTCATTTTTGCCCACCTTCCACGTCCGTTTGGCAATCGGTACACGCGAAAAGGAAATCGGGCGCAATGTGCTAGTCGAATGTGGGGTCAGAGTCGTGGTAGTGGTGTTTGGAGGCGGACTACTTGCGCTTGGCGAAAAAGTTTTCAGGCGGCGGATGAGAGTTAGTTTTAAATCCGTTATCTGGGTGTTTGAATAGATTAGTTGGTGGCAGAGGAAATAGCTCATTTACAAGGACTTGTTACCTTTCTCTCACTTCCATTCTCGATATCCAGTCCAACAAACCCAACGCTGCCGGCCACCCAGAAGCCAACACCACCTTCATTATCATCAGGTACCCTCACAGATGCCTTCACGCTAACTTCGCCCTTTCGCCCCAACCCAAACCAGTATTTTCCACCCACTACAGCGGTAGTTTCCGCTGCATGAGGAGACCCAGGGTCCGTACTGGTGGGAAATCGAGTCAGAGGTGAGGTCAGTGGCGGGAGGGACTCAAGAAGAAAAAATGGCGTAAACGTCGATAAGGGCGTCAAAGGTCGCGTTGATCTCAGCGGTTTTAAATGTAAGGTAACTACCACCAAGTATCTGACGCCTCCTTCACCCTTACACCATACTGAAGAAGGTAAGGGCTTTACAACCTCGTGCTGAACTTTGAGTCTTGATTCAGATCCGGACGAATGCATTCCTTCGCCAAACTTTTCGAGCGGAATAGAAAAATCTAGGACATGTCTTCCTTTTTTTGCGAGCCACATGCCGTGTTCGTCGGGTGGGCCTGCATGCACCGCACTGCTCGGCGGGAGCGATGTACATTGGACCGGCAGTGTATGCCAAAGGAGGAGACGGCGATGGGACTGGGATTTGGCGGTGGTTTCTATTGTAAAACGCCATGAGCTTCACTATCCCTCCCTCATAGTATCAACCAATTGTGAAAATGCGTACCTTCAAACCCAACAACATCAACTTCAATTCTACCAATCTTGACCCCCTCGCGCTTCCTGACATTTACAACAACATGTCCATTGACATCTCCTGCAGCCACGAAAATGGTCCGATCGAGTTGCACATCCAGGTGAACGCCGCAGGCGTTATTACGGATTTTGGAAGGCGGGTCAAATTCTGGGGTAGTGGTAGATTCTTGGAGAGACGGCGCGAGAGAGGGCGGATTGAGTGGGTTGGCATGCCAGTGGGATGCGGTCAGCGACATTGTCCGAAAAGTTAATAATAAAAATATCAGTTTTGAAGAATGCTGCTTTTCTTAGATAAAAGTTGACCGTTGGAGGGTATCTAGTTTGGCTTTCCTCACTAGCACTTGCTTGTAAACGATCTGCACCCGGTTCTAGAGGTCACTCATTTAATAGAAGCAGATTTGCCAAGTAAACACGCTTTCATCTCCCAAAGCGAATAACTCCACTTGCTGTCGAGATATGTTCGTCACGTTCAGTAGGTCCCGTCTGGGCCAACCGACGCGGCACTCACACTCTCCAGAAACAACAAGATCACTCATGACGTTTTTTATTCGTCCCATTCCGGATAACGATTAAAAGGAATTCTACCATTGTAGAGCCGCCTCTTTGCCTATGGATTATGCTAGAAAGATGCAGACTAGCAGAATAACTTGGTTCAAATCCCCAACCTCAATTTGGACTGCTTTCTTAAGTTTGCTATCTGAATTACCTTGGTGTACATAGTTATATCTCTACTTGATAATGCTGCTGCTTGTGAGTCGCATCTGTATTATTCTCGACGACTTTGAATTGATGCTCATGGTAGAAAGTCCTTTCCAGCTTACCAATAAACGCCTAGGTGGCACAGCCATTCAAGGTCATGTAAGCAAGCATTCAATTGTAGCTATTTTGGCTGGTCAACGAAGTTGCCAACTCAACAGTTGGGATGCCCACCAATGAATGAGATAGTACAACGACCTTAAAAGCACATTCACGGAGCAGATACGGCACCAGCTTCGACATTACCTAACCAATGCGAGTCGGAAGCGTCGACATTGACGCTAATCGAGTTGAAAAACGATTAGGCTTGCCCTTGCTGTCAGGACTTCATCCAACATGCCACAAGGTACAGTACGACTAGAGTCCCAATGAACTCAGATCATTACACTTTTACGCTGAATGACTTTCCAGAGCCACAAAAGCCATGACTGTACACCACTGCCATCTCTTCCTCAGCAACGAAACCTAACTGTCAATGTGCACAAGCTGTGCGACTTGACGTACAGCATTTGGGGGGAAAGAGGTCCATTGGTCAATTCGTGCAAAGTGGAGGGCGATGCAGAGCGGGGGCGAGTGTTTTTAGGGTACTTGACTGCGTGTTTGGAAGATGAAAAGAAGAAGGCGAGGAAGAAGAGGAGGGTTGGCAGAGCGATTGTTAAAGAAGAGTCTATTGCTGGACGACCGGGCAAGACACAGGGTTTAGTGGATAAATTCATAGCGTCTCAGAACAACCAAGCATCAACTGATCTTCATCCTAAATGCGGAATACGGCGTCGAGGTGCCTTAAATGCGATCATACCAACAACCCAAGATCTTCTCCCCATTTTGCAAAAAGCACCTCCAGCGCGTACGCAAGAAGACATGAAAATCCTCTTCCGCGGTCTACGTCCACTTGGGGCTTTCAAAAGTCTTTCCAATTTCGCGCTGACACAATTACTTGGTGTTCTGCATCTGAACACCTATGAACCGCATCGAATCGTCTTCAAACAGGGGGACGAAGGGACGTCCTGGTTTGTTATTTTACAAGGTAGGGTAAACGTTATGGTCGCTTCGGGGAATAGTGATAGTGCAGGGAAAAGCAGGACGTGGACTGGAGAGCATGGTTCTGCAAGACTTTTAATACAGAGTAGCAATACGGTTGGGACATTGGGTCCTGGAGAGGGGTTTGGGGAGGTAGCATTGGCGACGGATGCAAGAAGGGCTGCGACTATCATGACGGTTGAAAAGTGCTTCATATTAAGAGTGGAGAAGGGGGATTATAATCGGATGGTCCGGTATGTTCATTCGTCGGCGTATTACGTCAAGAGATCTGGCGATACTCACTACGGAGATCTAGATTCATGCACGAAAAAGATCGCAAAGAAAAAATCTTCTTTCTTCGAAAAGTCCCAGCTCTTTCGACACTACCGTCCCTCATCCCCATTGTCAACGCAATGACCTTAAAATCACATCCAAAAAATACACATCTGCTCTCTCAACATCATCCCATAACCGAGGTCTGCTTCATCAAATCAGGACGGTGCGTCGTGCAAGCCCAGTTGGAAGTAGAGACGTCGCTGTGTCTACCAGATATTGCGGGACCATTCTGCGTGTCGGTTGTGCTCGGGTACCTAGGTCCTGGGGATTATTTTGGAGAAACGATCGTTTTGCATGCTCCGTCTCAATATGGGCATAACAACAATGGTTATAGTCCATCCGAATTGGAACAAGGCGATGTAAATCAGCAACGAGCGAAAACGGTTTCTCGAGACCTTGTCAGCTCAGTGACGGTACGCTCGGTAACACCGGTGGAAATTGGCCACATCTCGGCACACGATGCCCGATCACATCTGAGTGGGCACCTCCAATTATCAGAATATACGGTGAAATCACTGGACAAGGAAAAACTTCTGAATGCTTATTTTGAGTACATGGACTTGAAACGATGGAAGCGCTACAGGCGGTTGGTATTGAATGGGTTTGTTAAAGAGCGATTTGCTGATCCGTGCATGAATTTGGATCGTTTTCGTCAGCGCATAACATAGCTTAGTGTAGAATAGTGTAGAAGATGTCCTTTATACAGGTCCTGTGATGGATTCTGGCATTTGACATGAACATCCTCCTCTTCCAATTTCGTAAACTTTGTAGCATGCTGGGTTGAGGAGCGTTTGGAATACATACATATCAACCCTCAAGTGATCTGGCGGACCATAGAAGGCATGTTTTCCATCTGTATCAGTTGCTAGTCCTACTTGTTCATCTCTTGCAAGTTTCTAATGTCCATCGCCAAATTGATTCAACCAGCTTCATTAAAATAACCAAAGCCAGAAATTCTTCCAAACTTTTAAATCTCATCACTGCGCATTGCCATAGCAACAACAATGACCACTCCGCTCGCTCATCCCAAACGCCACCCGAGTTCAACGATCTCTGCTCTTCAACATTTTGGGGCAGTTTCGCCCAACAGGCGAAAGGTTGCACTTGCAAGTTGCGGAGGCAGACATCAGGGGGACTTTCTCAAAACTATTTACGAAATCAGGATACGGATCAGAAAGGCCTCTTAGAATGGACATTACATCTCATATGCTGAGTCTGGCGTGGAAATTCCCACGAGCGGCGGGCTATGTGATCCAGGCACACCGAAAGTGTAGTGCGTGGGTTGCTTCATTGTCGCCAGATGTGCGAAAAAGGATTCGGGGCGTTTTGCGAGGTGTTGGAGGGGCCGCTGTGTCAGTTTCACGGTACGTGTCAGTTGAACATGTCAAAAGGTTGATAACGGAGGGATATTGATAGAATGCGCTTGCAGATTTACAGAGAACGTCTACATACATGTTATATCGTATCCGAACACTCCGCCAACAAAGTGGTCCCAGCC
Organism: Spizellomyces punctatus DAOM BR117; assembly: GCF_000182565.1. Lineage (NCBI taxonomy): Eukaryota > Fungi > Chytridiomycota > Chytridiomycetes > Spizellomycetales > Spizellomycetaceae > Spizellomyces > Spizellomyces punctatus. The sequence continues at coordinate 200,217 of NW_015971547.1, forward strand.
CTCACGTTTCATACTAGTCCCGCTTGCGCACCTCATTTTGTTTTTTCAACCAGTGGTGGCGGACTGGGAAGGAGATATAAAAGATGGAAAGGTTTTGTTTGTTGCGAACAAGAGTGTTTGGGGTATGTCTTGGTCTCTTTGAAAGTTTTAGAGGATGAATCGTGACGCTGATATTTTTTCACGTAGGACTGGAAATGCCTGCTATGCATTCCGTCATTTATTTGAAGACGGGAAAGTTGGTGAGGTTTCAGATTGACCCACTGCGTAAGTGCAACAAAGGTTGGTAGTTGCCTTGGCTAGGAATTCATATAACCTTCCTCCCGGTATAGACTTCAAATTGCCACTATGGAAACATGTCCTCGAATATTTTGGAGCAGTGCCGTTTTCACCTTCCATATATCCCGAGCTGATGGGAGCTGGGTATACGATGGTGTGGTTTCCGTCCTCGGAGATAAGTGACTCGGGGACCGAAGGTGACATTGCCCATATGTATCCCATCGACACCGGCGACGGGTCGGCGGTGGCACCTGGTGCTGAATTTGCAGTTTGGGCACTTGATAGTGGTAGGGCTGGAAGCGTTTCAATTTAGTTTCATACTTTTGATGCTGACATGATTGTCATTAGGTTACGCTATCGTTCCCGTTGCAAATATAGGCATGTCCGACATGTTACCCGTCCGATTCCATGTCTCCCTTGAACCGATATACACCGCCTCCAATGTTGTCTCTCGCATCCTCCCTTCCTCTCTCTCAAGCCTTCTACCACATTCATCACCTCACAAGAAACCAACGCTCCCCATCGTCCTCCCCCGCTCATATGAACGCCAATATATGCGTTTTGCATCACCAGCGCGCACCGATGGCCCATTCCGGAAGCTGCTGGAAAGCGAGTATGAAGTGACACAAAGTCCTCGCGTTCGAAGGACGGGTCGTCCGAGCATCAGTGTCAGTACACCGCGCTTGGCTACGACACTATCCACGCGCACGCTATACGCGATCGATACCAACCTGCTGTATCTCCGAGAACTACGTGATGCGGATCCACGACGCCATGTCCTTGCGCCGGTGTGGAATGTTGGACGAAGGTTAGGGCAATGTGTTTTAGGAATGGAGAAGAAAATGAAAGGTAGTGAAAAATTGGTAAGAAGACATAGCGCCAAGGCGTTGCGGGCTATGGCTGGGTGGGTGGATATTGAGGACGAGGGAGCAAACCCGGAAAAGATGAGTGAAAACGTGGACGAATTGAAATCGGAAACTCTGGATCGCCGCCGGTCCACGCCAGAGCGACCAAGATCGGGTGTGGAATCGTTGGTAGAGAGTGGATTTGTTGATTTCATGGAGCCATCTCCCGTGTGGTGATGGATTGAACATGTCGGTTGATCGAGTTTGATGTATAACTTTTTTTTTTTTTCCTGATACCATTAATGTAATATAGTAATGCTGATTCCGCAATGGGAAAAACTATGCCACTCTCCAACGTCCAATTTCTTTAAACTCGTGCTGTTCACCTTTCAATGGCTCTTTTGCCTCCCTTGTGAGTTCATAGTAGACGACATCCCACTCTGGCACCAACACGGAAGGCCTACCATCAAACCATTTCCCAAAAACTTGATCAGCAACCTCCTTCATTCCATGCACAATCCTCCGCTGTTCCTCCTCTGACACATCCTGTGTTGGCGCAAAATATGCCAACGAAATATGATTGACCGCCTTTGGACGCATCCTATTGACGAATCGATCACATGACTCAAAGTTTTGAGTAATCGACTTTGACAGGGCAATATATTCTTTGGGAGGGGATATGGGAAGAATCAGGCATAATTTTGTGTCTGGGATGAGAGGAGGATGGAGAACCAGCGGTGGGAGTCGGTCATTCAGACAAGATTGGACGAGGTTAGCGCAATATGGGTCTGCGTGTTGGTGGTGCGTGGATGGGAGTGACATTTGCCAGAATCCAGTCAGCGAGACGTGGGGATGGTATGCGTGGGCATCCGTCGAGCCATATTTTTGGGAGGATACTGTGTGAAACTGTTGGAGGAGGGCGTAGAGTGGGGAGGAAGGTATGGGCTCAAGGTGGACAATGAGTTGGGGCCGAGTGGACGACATTAGGCATTTCCATTGGTATTTCTGGGCGTGTGGAAGATATATCTTTTAATCCATAAGCCTTGGAAGGCAACGTCACGTAAGTCAAGTCACTTGGCACAAAATGGAAATTGTTTGAAATCCTTGGGTTTTTGAATTACAGAAAAAAACAATTGTGTGTATTATGTAATTTGTAGATTTCACACACAAAGCAAACGCGTGTTTCGCTTCTCTATTCTCTCTCTCTCTCATTGCGCCTCTCTCTTGTTCTTTTTATTCTTGTTAACGCGCCCATTTCATTCCCATTGCTATGCTGGCTATACTTTTACAATGGCTTTGTGATATCCCCATTTCCATCATTTATAAATGTCTAATTGGACATGTCTTAAATCTTAATCTTGAAGCGCGTGTCAAATAGATGAAATAAAAACGTTCGTGGAAAAAGAGTTGTGGCTACAAGAGTTGTAGAGATATTCCCAACCCAAAAATGCGAGTCACGGCTGCCTCACGGCTGCCAACCCAGCAGGTTCAAACACTTTGATGAAATCCCACATTACGCGTGGGTTGTACCAGACGCCCGGTAACACTTGTCTCCCGCCCCTTTTTTCCCTTACCCCTTTTTGTCCTGTTCCGAACGTCTGGGTCATTGCCCCTATTGGTAATTTTTGTGGATGGTTGTAGCCATTTGTGGTGTGAGAAATGCAAACTTTTTGTTGTTGTATGAACCAGTTGTTGGGTGTGGGAAAATCATTTACAAGGCGGGGAGGCGACTCGCCAAAAAAGAAATAAAAAATTTGTATCCCTTTGGCTGCTGGCCCCCCCCTTTGAACTTTTTTCCCACGCACAAGAATCCCGAACGGCTTTTTTCTCTTCCTCCGTTTCCCACCGTCGTTTGGATTTTCGTCGTCGTCGTCGTCGTTGTCGTCGTTGTCGTTTTACCACCTTGACGATTTCCCCTCCGCACATACGCATACTTTATACGCACGGGGGCACTTGCAAAAAGAATATACAGCCAGGTATGTCGACGTGCGCTGTGCTGGCTCGCTCTCCTGTGGTGGCGCCACACAAAACCCTTTTGTTACCCTTGTCGAGCATCGACATGCAAGCATTTCCGCCCTGTTTGCTCATGTTGAACGTTTTTCTTTTCTTGCAGGTTTCCCACCTTTGCATACGCCTTGGACAATCATTTATTGCAAAGCGACATTTGTCTTACGCAGCATTACCCATCGTCTGAAACTGCATCTTTTTGTGCGTGCAAGGTATGGCTTGTGACTGGGAAATGTGATTGACGTGGGCGGGACCGGCGGTATTTGGAGAGGGTTTTTGCTATTGATTTGCATGTCAAATGTATATTTGGGCAAACGCAAAAAAAACCAGGAATTTGAGGATCCTCGTGTTCGAGACGTTAATTCTGAATAGCGAGAGGGGAATCGGGGTCACTACTTCCGAGGATCAAACAACCCTAAGATATTTTTGTCCCTCAAATTGCTTACATTGAGTTGCACTTGTTTACAGATAAAACGACACAAATCCGACGAGTCTCTTTTACTAGTACTTTCACCTCCGCTCGTCTTCCTTGAGCATGTCGTCGTTTCAAAATTGGAAATATCCGGGACCAAAGGGTGAAGGTCCTCATCCCACGGACTCCCACTCGTATGGTTCGCGTGACGCAATGGCCCAGTATCAAGCCCATCATCGGCCTTCTCAACCACAGCAACAGCATTCTTACTCGTACTCGCAACCACCGCCACCCTCTCAACAACCGCAAGCCCAGCAGCCTTCGCAGTCGTATCCGTCATCTCAGCCTTACTTTCAAAGGTCTTATCCCGCCACTCAGGTATGAAAATGTGTAATTTTTAATTTAATTTTTTTTTTTGCTATGCCTCTGCAAACATCTCATCCACTGCTCTTTTAGCAGCATCATCAATCTCAAAGTCAAGGATATCACTATCCATCATCGTCATCCTCCAACCAGATGCACTATATGCCTCAGACTTACGATTCTGCAGGTCATATGCATCCACAGCATTCGCAACGCATGTCGGGTCCGCCCATGCAAAGTCAGCATCATCCTCCGTATCCTGCTTCTGGTTCTTATCCGCAATCGCATCATGCTAGCGCCGCCCAGCATCCTCCCCTGCCTTCCGTCCATCACATTTACCATGGCATGTCTCAAAAGTCCAATCAGGTATGTTGGTGTTTTGTGTGTTCGCCTCTACAACATGTGCACTAACGATTACCGCTGGGTGCTTTAGACACTCCCACCTTTGGCGGCAGCGCTGGCTGGTCATAATCATACATTCGCTTCTCCTCCACCTACACCACCACCTTTGCAAACACTCCCACCTATACAATCTCTTCAAGTGAACGTCTCCGCGCCCGCCACGGCGCCATACGATCACCCTGCCCATCAAAATTACCGACACGGCCGTCACAAGAGCCTCGACTTTGATGGTAGCACAAAGGCCAATGGGAAAAAGAGCCCATTGGCAAACGAGTACAAGATGGAGCACACTATCGAAACGGATCGTATCGATGGCCGCCCCGGCCCCAAACGATCTCCCCCACATACCCCAGTGTCTGACTCAATGACAAGTTCCAATGCACCTTATTATAGTCCGTGGGGACCACAACAACCGGGCTCTTACCCGGCCCACAGTCGATACCCGCAAGCCACGCCCTCCACTAGTTCGGTTCCAGTGAATCCGGACAAGGCTCGGTCGGCTAATACAAAGTCGGAGAGGGCTGCGGCACCTGAACCGCGACGACATAGTGGGTCTAATACGACGCCATCGAGTATCGGATCTACAACCACGCGACGGAGGAGGTCTTCCGCCAGCGTATCTATTGCTGCAGCCGGCGGTCACCACCGACACAAGCGTTCGTCTTCCCAGACATCTTCCGATGAGTCATCCGCCTCCACCACGTTTCCAAGCACCACGTCTTCCAACGGCGGAGGTAAAAGCTACCAATGTGAAACATGTGGAAAGGTTTACAAGCATCCAAACTGTCTCCTCAAGCACAAATGGGAGCATACGGAACACTGGAAGGAAGCTGCAAAGTTTTCTCTTTCTAAGCACCAACAGGTGCAACTATTAGAGGCTGCAAGCATATTGGTCGGCTTTGGTATGGCACCTCAGAGCGGCGGCCGACGACCGAGTGTTTTCGAAGTTGCTGGGATTGAGCCATTGGCTACCGAAGCCGAAGTAGAGGAGTTCAATGCTGGTGGTGATGTTGGGGACGAAAGTTTGAGTGTCAAGAAAGAGAGTCTGAGGGAGGGAGAACAGAGGCGAGGAGTTGCAGTTGAGGCCTGATCGGTGGGACTCTATCCACCGCACAGCAGTTTTCTGCAGGCCTGTTTGGTTCTGGTGTGTGCTGGAAGGGTTTTGGCTTTCCCTCTTTTAAAGAGTTCTCTCTGCTATTTCTTTTTCTTTGTATACACTATTTTTTTTGTGGAGGGAATCTGGTGCAGTGCAAAGCATGGGTGAGGGAGGTCTTTTTTTTTGGTTTTGTATTGCGTTTCTTTCTCTATATACTTTTGTTTCATTTTTTTCGACTTTTTGTGTGTTTTGTTGAATACTCTGTGCATTCAACAACTGAAAAGCTTCCCTTGAATAGGAAGCTCGTTGCAAGATTGACACGGGCTTGGGGTGAAGGATGGTCAGAAACGGCGTTGGGCTTTGACGCATTTTATGTGATGATGACCAACAAAAGCCCCTTCGGTACCCCATTGCGTACAAGGAAATGTACAGAAACAAGGCTTTTCTTTTCTCGTTACGCTACCTACATTTTCTCCAATTATTTACTTTTTATCCTCCATCGACAAAGTACCCACACAAATTACCCTGCAAATCCACCACCACTAAAAAAAAAAAAATAATGTCCAACACCGAAGCAGTAAAACAAGAGAGCAAACAAGGCGTTGAACGCATCTTTTCCAACCAGACCACAGCAGTCAATTGGTTCCATGTAGCAATCGTTGCACCAGCTCTCGTAAGTTCTCAATTACAGTCTCTGGATTTTTGTACGTCGGATGACAGGGGGTGTTATTTTTGAACAAAGGCTGCCTTGAAATATCGACCCGAATATGTGATTTGGACACCGGCCGCTGGCGGAGTCATTGCAGCAGTGCATTGTGAGTGGACGCTGTATATCTTCATTGTACGGTGTTTTTCTGACTTGTATTCTGGTTGTGATTTTTGGGTATAGTACTTGCCATTGCTGCAAAGAGAAACAAGTGAGACTTGCTTGGAGGGATCGAACGGAGGGTGTTGGAGCACATGAGGGAGAGAGGTTGGGAATATCTGTCGGAATTTTTGTTATTTTGGCTGTAGTGATGTTGGGTTTTTGTTGGTGCGAAGTGGGAGAAAGAACTTTTTTTTCTCGTCATCATGTCGGCTAGTAGTTGTTTGTCGTGATTTTTGATATGGGGCATGTTGTGTTATTTTTGGTGAGATGATGAACAGAATCTTGTTAACCGATGCGATACATTGGAAAAAGAGATAACAAGCCCAAGAGAGTGTTGTTTAAATGGAGGACGATGAGAGGTCGCGAGTAATGCCTTCTACGCTTTCCGCCCTTTTAGCCTCCTCTTTCTGTTGCTTTTCAATTTGTTCCTTCTCCTTTCTCTTTTTCCGTTTCTCTCGCCTCCGCCTTTCCTCCTTCTCTCCCGCAAGACCTGCTTCCCTTCTCCATCTCAACCTTTCATCCGCCACCTCCCTTTCTCGATTCCGCACTTCTGACATGGTATCCCTCTCCGCACGATTTTCCCCAACCTGTTCCCTGAAAGCACGAAGTTCGTCCAATGAGCTCTTGTCCATTTCCCTCCAAAAAGCCATCTCTTCGTCTGAGCGTGACCTCAGGGATGCAAATCCAGGCATCGACGCCGACTGATCTGCCAAATGTCCAGCCTCGAGTATAAATTGATCCAAAGTGTCGTCTAACGACTTTTTGGTGGAATGTAAATCTTTGTGTAGTTTGGCGGATGCGGAACGGTAAGCTGTACGGTCACTTTGATGGGAGCGAGACTGGGCCCTTGCATAGGATCTTTCAGTGGCGGTTTCAAAAGCATTTTCAAGGTTGTTGCGGGCTTGTTGTGCAGAGAGGTACGCTTCCTTGAGGCGAATGGAGGTTTGAAAGAGGTGTGGTCGTGAGTAAAGATGAGATGAACTACGAGTTTGTTGTCCCTCGAATGAATCCTGACGTTCTCGTTCCCTCTGCGTGCCCATTCCTGATGTTTTCTCCTCATCTCCCGACCTCCAAGGTCCATTCCCCGCCGAGATAGTCTCAAAAGCTGTCCGCAACCTCACAAACGCTTCCTCAGCCCGTGGATGATCGCATTTGTCCGGATGAACCAGTAAAGCTTTGATTCGGTATGTTTGTTTCAAGGTTTGCTTTGTAGAGCTGCGCTGGACTTGAAGAATGGTTTGAGGGGCAGAAGAGGAGAGAATTCGGTTTATCTCTGCTTCTTGAGCAATAGTGTACATGGCTGTTTAAACGATTTACTTGCAAGGTAGGTGCGTCTGTCGAGGTCATGGTGGCAAGTAGCACACCCCAATACCATGACCCCAAATAAAACATTCTTAAGGATCTTTCGGGGTCATGACACAAGATGATCAACCAGTGCTTCGCTCGTCATACTCAAGTTTAATCTGTCTGGAGACAGTGTCCATGCTGTATCTTGATGGAGTGTGCGACAGGACTTGTGGAAGCATGACTTGCAAGGTACGAAGTAGCACATTGCCACACCTAGTTTCCAGTGGAGGGTCCAATGCAAGCTACACAACCCTCATCGAATATCCTCTTTCTTTCGATGCACACATTGCTCCATGTAATTTAAAGATATCCATCATCAGAGAGAGGATGTCCAAATTTTGGAAACATCCTCAGATTTGACGTTTGCTCATTGTGCATGTTCAGTATCTTGAATATCGTCAGCATTTCCAGGCATCGGCTTCCCTATGTTTTTACTTTACTACATTTATGACCTGTATTGAGCAGCATTACGCACCAGCGACTGAGGCATGGATGTACATGCATGCAATGATGGAAATTCCCAGGCAGTAGGTTGTAGTATCTTCCTTTAATGAAGGTCTGACCGTTTGGAATGAGGCTTTGTAGATAGTTAACGGTTGTAGCGAAATCACAAACCATTGAACGGTCGATGTCGAACTCGCTTGTAATGCTTACATGATAAGTGATACCGATGCTTGTTGTGTTCAAGGTGTGTTACTTGCACAAGGGACGTCGTCAACAAAGTAACAATGTTTTGCAAAGCATCTTGACTTGTCCGCTTACGATGCTTTACCGATGTATCGTCAATTGGGATCAGCCCTAAGGGATCCTGCATCGTCTCTCCCTTGATTATCTCAGGCGATGTTACGCTGTAAACAAGCTATCAAAGCAACACGTTCCCCTCTCCCACCAACATCTCGAAAATATCAAGCAGCCTGACAACTCGCGACGATTGCCAAGATGCCCTTTCCCCCACAAACTCCAGACAGCTCCCACAAGGAGGTTCTTCGACTCCTCCACCTATCAACCAGACACCGCATACCTCCAGCAATTCTCTCCCTTCCTATGCTCCTATTCTCTTCAACCACATCCCGCCCCATCCGGCTTCGTGAGACCCGTCGAGCCTATAAGCTCAAATCCCTTCTCGTGCATCCGGACCGATGCACACATCCTGGTGCCACAGAGGCATTCCGAATAGTTCATAACGCTTACGAAGACGTTGTTTTAAGAGGATGGGTTGCAGAGTCTTCGTCTGGCCAAGAGACCTTGAGTAAGGAGGAACGTGAACAAGAGATGGAGCAGTGGATGCAACATACCCATGATAAATACTTTAGAGGACGACGCAGAGCAGCGAGTGATGTGCCATTTACTGCTGGCTACGAAGATGCTGTGAATGACGTTATGGAGTGGATGGATGCCGAGGATGAGGAACCGGATGTTGTTATATGGCTGCGCAAGATTCATGTGAAGGGTGAGAGAGGACTGGCCAAGGGAAGAGCTACTAAGAGCAATGGCATATTTTCAAATGTAGTTGAAGAGAAAAGATGCAACAAGAATGAATGCTTAAAGGAGGAGTATGAATGGCGAGATCTATCTTTTGATACCCTAAAAAGCCAAGACCAAGTGGAACAAGAGGTAGCAGATCACGACGACGACGTTAGCGCTGAGGAAGAATATGCACAATGGGATCACATTCATCCTTCCGACACCATCGCCAGTCTAAACGAGCCATCTTCCAGAGAAGACACCCCACCATCATCCCCCGAATCCTCTTCACCCTCTGACACAGACGCCTCCACAGAATGGATACGCAAATTACACGCAATAGATAGACGTCGTCGTCGTGTACAAGGCAAGCCATCCAAACCTCGACTCTCGTCCTCATCATCCAATCTTCGTGGAGGGCTACCCAATAAATCTTTAAAAATGTGCGCATCCATGGACCAAGTCAACCCCGCATCGAACAGATCTGCAATGAATTCGCTTGTGGACCATTCTAGAAGCTGCTCGGCACCCGTTACACTTGCTCCTACCCAATTCAAGCCCACACGGCGGAGATATCGGCTTGTAGATCTCAAAGGGGCCGCTGATATAGAACAAGGGGACTGATTTTTTTTTTTCTTGTTTACATGAACGTCAGATGCAGATGATGGATAGATGGGATCGCACACTGGCCCACCAGGGGAAAACAAGAATCATCTTGTTGTTTGTATTTGAATTTAATGACTCATTGTTCTTGACCACTACACTATAAAATGATTGAGATATCCGTCATGCCACTATTGGCTTTTGCGAAAGCTGCCGTACTTTTCATGGACTGGCCCAACCGGAGGTCAATCGGAGCCGTGAAATGAGATGACTCATCCACCTCCAAGTCTTGTTTATAATCAGGCGCTGAGACCTCATCTCTTTCCTTCAAATCCGTTCTAAACACCAAAAGCAATAGGATCATCACAACCAAAAACGCTCGATCAGAATGGGCACGTTCCTAAAATTCACTCAGTTTCGCACAGCGCGACCCACACCCTCCCTTGAGCGCATCAAAGCATTTTATGGTCCAACTGGCCTAAACCTGCCCATCATCGGCTCATTTCAAGACCATAGTGACTACTCAGGAACCATCTACGGGCTGCCAGACGCTTCCCACCAGCTCGAATTTACTGAATACAACGGATCAGATCCGCACAAGATTCCAAAAACTTTTGCACCGAGTAGTGGAGACCAGTTGCTGGTGTTTTATATGCCCGATAAAGCGGAACTGGATCGTGTCGTGGATAGATTAGTTGCTGTTGGAGGGAAGATTGTGGAGAGTGAGAATCCTTATTGGACTGAAAAGGGTGTGACGGTTAAGGATCCGGATGGTTGGAGGGTTGTGTTGATGAACTCGAAGGGGTTTGAAAGCAGTTAAATAACTATTGCAAGATGTGATTAGACTTTTGGAACAGTTGCATGGCTGTGCCACATGATTTGTCATACTCGTGACGTCGCAGTTCAGATTTCCAACCTTGCAAGAAATGTCTTCCTTCTTCCATCTGTACCAAAAGACAAATGACTTGTCAGTTACCGAGCTTTGGAGATTTACCAATAGGAAAACGCATACCCGATACTTCGTTTGCGGTTGATGCTTTTAAATACAAGACTCCCGAGTTTACATATTTTCTAAGGTAAACATTGAACATCTGTTGTTGCTGGCAGTGTCTTTATGACTTGACACTCGCACCACTCAGTCACTTTCACCAAGACCATTATGGCGGCATCACAAAAAACTGGACTTTTGGTCCTATTCATTGCTCACCCATCACCGCCAAACTCTTGGCACACGTCCTTCAAGTCCCCTCCGAATACATCAAAGCTCTCCCAATAGATGAGCCGTTTGATCTTGGAAATGGGCATACGGTGCGACTCCTGGACGCTAATCACTGTCCTGGAGCTGTTGTGTTTGTTTTTGATGGGAATGGTCGACGTGTGGTCCATTGTGGGGATTTTAGATATCGGGACGAAATGAGGGATTGGCCGGGGTGGAAAGATGCTGCTGGGGAAGTATTGCCGGTGGAGGATGTTATGCTTGATACTACGGTATGTGCAGAGCAGAGCTGGCCTTGAAGAACTTATAGAGACTTATATTACTCTTAGTACTGTAATCCTCGGTTTAAGTTTCCCAAACAGGACACTATAACCGAGGCTATAGGAGATCTCATATTAAGACAAGTCAACTCGGACAAGGCAACGACTTATGCAACCCTTACTGCCGATTCACCCAACAACAACAACAACAAGTCTCTCTGGGATCATGCATCAACCCTGTCTCCACCGCGTCGACGCAAGACTCTGTTCGTGGTGGCCACATATACAATAGGCAAAGAGAAGGTCTTGCAAGCCATAAGCGACAAATGCGATGGTCTGCCTGTCTACGTCACACCAGAGAAGAGAGAGATATTGGCGCTACTGGAGCTAGAGTATGCGGGAATATTTGTGACAGATCCAAAGATGTCCCCAATACATGTTGTTTCATGGGGAATGTTGGGAGAAATGGCCCCTGGGGGTATGTAGAGGGTGCTTGTCATGAAAGCAAGGGTCAGATGCTGATTGTCTCAAATCAGGCTGGAAGTTTTTGCCGAATTGGTCGTTTGCCCAGCAGTATCTTGATTGGATGGTTAGTATCATTTCCTTCTAGCGGTCGTCCATTGCGGAATTTTGTCTCACTGTTCTTCTTGTCCCAGAACTCCCTCATTGTGGATGCTTCGGACCACTATACCCATCTCACTGGCATCGTCCCCACCGGGTGGACCTGGGAATTTCAGCGACAACACGGTACATCATCGGTGTTTCACAACCAGACCAAAACCGGTCAAGAGCATTTGAATATGTACGAAGTACCTTACTCTGGTATGTCTGTTATGGCTCTCCTTTTCTCACCCAGGTACCCTTCTCACCGACTTTACACAGAGCACAGCAACTTTGAAGAACTCCGATCATTTATCGAGTTTCTGCGTCCCGCTCGCGTGATTCCTACCGTTGTAGGCAAGTCTCGCAATGAGGAGAGATTGGCCGCCTACTTTAGGGATCTCGTGGATGCGAAGCGCCGTCATGAGATGGGATTCACGGGGCTATTCGGAGGTGAGTTACTCATTGCGCTTGTCCATGCACTTTTGATGCATATTAAAGCGCGACATTTGGATAGTACGAAAACCACATACATCCCAGACGGACAATAACGAAGGAGAGCCCAACCACAGTCCTATCCCTCCAACACCACCTAAACCCCAGCCTGACTCGACACCCAATCCGCCAAACACATCCACATCAACCGTGTGCTGCCCGATCTGTAGCACCGTCACAGATCGCGCATCCATAAACAGCCATCTAGACACATGTCTGATTACAGGATCGATATCAGATGAACCTACTCAAAACTCTAATCGCAAGAGAAGTGGGGGCTCATTGATATCCCCGAAGCTATCCAAGAGAAGATCAGACAGTACATCGTCACAGACAAAGTTGTCAGCGTTCTTTTTGCCTAGGTAGATCCGTAATAGAGTGAATCCGGTCCAGGCGGAAAAGTATGCTGTCGTGAGGGATGTAGATTGTTGCGTTTCAACCAGACACGATGGCCGAGTGGTTAAGGCGATAGACTAGAAATCTATTGGGCTCTGCCCGCGCAGGTTCAAATCCTGCTCGTGTCGCTTCCCCCGGTTGAGCACGAACATTTTTTACATCCACGGCTGAGGTGCAGTTTACCTTTCGTCCTGGCGTGTTTCCACCCATATGGCATTCATTTGCGATATGCACCATTCACCAGTCTGAGCCCTTACGGGTGAAGCTTTTGAACTCTGACCATCGATATCCCCAAAAGCAGCACTTCAAGCTATGCTCTCTTGATTGCGTTTCTGGTTGCTGGAGGAGAAAAAACGTACAGTAGAACGCGTTGCTAAGCCACTGCAAAAGTCTCCCCACATTTGCTGATACGAACGATCTCTGTTTTCCCTTCAACATTTTCAATTCAAACAGCAACTTCACCATGCCTAATCCACCTGTGGTCGCTTTTTCCAATCACAATTCCATGCGAGAAAACTACGAGGCATATGGTGTCGGGAATTACTATACACAAGTAGCCGCCACATACCGTAACCCGCATGCAGAAGGTGTCCGCAACGTTGTCTGGGGATGGATGGATACTTGGTGGGACAAGGAAGGCAAGGAAGGAGAAACGGGAGAGGCGGGAGGTTCTAGAGTTTTGGATATGGCTGCAGGGAGTGGGGAGGTGACTCTGGCGCTTTTGGGATGGGTAGAACGGAAAAAGAGTGGACAGACTGTCCGAGTCAAAGGACTGGTGCGGGGAGGTCAGGGCAGTGTGCGTCCTTCTGCTGTTCGACCCTCAGATCCTTCAATACCAGCCCCAATAGCAAGAGATCCAATATCACTAGGCGAACCATCGTCAGCACCCTCACTGAATCCAATCACCCCGACATTGCACATCACCGCAACAGACCCATACACTTCTCCCGCCTACACAGCCCAAACTACCCTCCCTTGCCTCCCGCTTTCCTTTCAAGACATTGCCAACGGAACCTTACCAGAAACCCAATACACCCACATCATCTGCTCCTACGCCCTCCATCTCGTCAAAGACACTAGCGAGTTGTTCGCGCTTCTATGGGAATTGAGTACCAAAGCACGGTACCTGCTTGTCATTGCTCCCGGGAAGCGCCCAGAGATTAGAGAGGGGTGGGGGTGGAGGAGATGGGATGTTGAACGATGGGATTGGGGAGAATGTGAACTTGTGTTTGGGAAATGTCGTGGAAGGGTTTACAAGAGTGTAAACTGTTTCTAATTGAAAAGGGGAGGATTTTCTGAGACGATCAACTACTTTTCATTATCATTACTCTTTATACAAGAAAAAAAAAAAAGCAAATCTATTTTTTTTTGGGTTTTTTTGTTTTTTGTGTTTGTTCCACTTTCTTCACCTCTATCGTCCCATCGCCCCCAACGCCAAGAGCTTCCTGCTCACTGTTTTCAAATTATCCCGGTAGGGATACCCACCGCGGTCAATCCCGGTGAGTTCACCCTCCAGTCGATGAGCAGCCGACTTGATATCAAGCGGCCCGGGGGGATTGGCCGTAGGTGCCCGTGTTCGGCCCGTTGGGCGCGGGAATCTAATGTCCTCGGGATCATATAACGGACATAATGGATAGGCACTTGTATGATCGTAGAGGGACTCTGATCCATCAGTTTTCGACGTATATAATTGATAGATATTTGATAAATCGTTGAGAGAGTTTGGTCTATCAGTTTTCGACGCATATAATTGATAGATACTTGAAAAATCGTTGAGAGAATCTGGTACGTCAGTTTGCGTCGTCCCTTTATGGTGGCGAGCTTGTCGAGAGGGAGTGGTATAGGGTATGTGGTCGAGTGCGGGAGTGCTTTGTTCCTTAGCTAAAGAGAGGATGGTGGAACCTGGTTCGGCGGCCGTTGCCATCTGAGGATCTTGTATGTGCTCGACTTTGTCGGGGTGGGGTATAACTTGCGGTAACTCTGCCGCCGTACGGTCCGGGTCTTGATGCTCGTCGATTGCATCAGGCTTGTGATGCTTTTTAGCTCCCCCTCGATGGCTATGCTTTCGGTGTTCGTCGACGGAATTGGAATTGCGACAGCCTTTGAGGGGCCATATTATAATGTCGTGGAGTGTTTTTTGGATGCTCTTGATGACTGGGGTGATTCTGTTCTTCATGGTTGTAGAGTACAAAGTTGAGGGGATGGTATGTATCATGTGAAAACTGGTTTTGGGATGAGAATCCAAGATGGAAAATGTGGTCAGTTGGTGAAGAGGGGACGACGACCAAACTCCTCGATCGTCTTAATAACCTACCTCATACTCTTCCAAATCTACAAATCTACCATGGAATATCTCTATTAAAAACCCCGGACTTGTTGCCAATGATTAGACAGAACTCTTCGTACAAAAAAGACACCAAAAATAAAATACCATTCAAAAACAAACGATCATCTAAATTCCTGCGTACGCTGACCATTCTTTGTCGGACATTTTTTTTGCGATACCTTGTTTGTACTTGAGGGTCAATAATATAAATACTCGTGAGGATAATGATTCATGCCACCCTCGGGGATTTTGTTCAAAACAATGGATTACCTAGCATTCTAGTTGAGACACTGTCGACTCTGGATAGCAATACCCCAAAGGCACATTTTATTCCATGGCAAATCTCATATGGTTCATACGGAGAGTATATCTTGTTCCCCCAATTTCAAAACAATACTGGCCTTCGAGAATCATGTACCCCAGCTTTGTACGTGTCCTCGGATAACTTTAAATGAGGGTGCGTATGCAACTCCTGACCATGGAGGTGACAAAGCGCGACATGCCATAGGACCAACCACCTTCTGGCGGGATGAGGGATGTAGACGCTCCCATTGTTTTTCTCTATTTTTTTGGTCAGCGCTATTGAGATGTGATGTGATAGGGTTTATCGGTATGAAAGCCACGATAATTACAGATAGCTTAATTGGCGATGAAACAAACTAGATCATTACGGTTCATCAAGATCTGATACCGGATAACAACATGTCGTATTTCAGTACCATACCAATGCGAATCATACAAATGATAACACTGCATCAGATACCTTTCGCATATTCCTCAACAGATGATATCCAAGTGATGACACGCCAATGGAGCGCGCGCTGGAAGTGTCTCTTTTGTTCTTTATTGTTTGTCATCTTTCATCAGGATCTGGGCACCTGAATAAATGTGCCATGCGAGAGATACCCCGACTTTCCTCGATTTGCGGGGGTCTAGATGCACGCTCTCCATCCGGGGTTGCATCCCATACCCACGACAGAGTGTTCTTTCCAGCAATACAAGTAATACAGTAGTACGCAGCTGGCCCATACGCGACCAGAATGCAAAAAAGCTGCCATGAAGAAACGAAAATACAAACGATTTGCCAAATACCCATTCGTACACTGACAAGATACAGAGGCTATATTTAAAACTACATATATATAATAGAGACATTAAGAAAACAGGCTTTTTCAACCATTTTGCACATTTGTATCACCCATACCCATATGGCATATCTCACATACATATCGTGACACCAGATGATTTCACGACTTTTTCTAATTACAACTCTCCCTTCAAAACACCGTCAATACACCGGTGGATCCATTCCTTCTTGGCTCCCAAATCACAACCAAAGTAAGCGGATAGATCCTCTCGGACACTCTTTTTCGTCACGCTCATCAAGTCGGCCGTGGAAAGGATACGGCGGACTTGACGAAGAATTTCATCGTCGCTGGGGAGGGCACGGGGTGCGTCGGCAGTTGTGGCGGTATATTGTGATCGCATGCTGGTCCGGCGGACGGGGGCCGCACCCGAGGATGGTGGAGGTGCAGCAGCGGAAAAGTCGGGAACGCCAGTGTACTGGGTGCCCCAACTCATACGGGGGTTGTAACCGCCGTATTCAGGACCACCTGCCACGCTTGGTGCAACAGGGTAGGGCGGTACAGGCATGCCACCGTATTGCGAACCACCATAGGCAGACGCGGCGTAGACAGAACCGGTGCCTCCATAGGCAGATGCTCCACCGTAAACAGATCCACCGTACGCAGTACCAGCTTTGCCACGCGACCGACCCGACCCGGAACCAGAGCCAGAGTGGTATGAGGAGTGCGACTGCAATTCGTCACGCTCAAGCCGCTCGGCCTCGAAATCTGACCATTTACGCACTGGAATGCTCGCGGGGTCAAACTATGAGAATAGAAATAACATAAGCTAATCGGTACATCAGTGATGCAGTATCAAGTTACTGGACACTTACTGGCTCCTCAACAAGGACTTTTTCCACCTTCTTTCCACCTTCCTCGACAACTCGTCGGGTGTTACCCCAAGAGAAGTCGTCAAAGTGCCAGAAGGAGTAGAGGGGAATGTATGCACCAAAAATGGGCATCGCTAGCATGTACTATCGAAGATACGCCAGTTAGCTTTCAAGCATTCCTACGCAAACCAAGTTTCCATAATACTCACAATAATCATCCAACCAATGTGCTGCCATTCCCTTTTCAACAGGAAGATAATCATCTGGAAACCGTAAATGGCCGCAATCATAATAATACTGATCAAGGGGAACTGGGTCTGGGTCTCCGTAACAAGCGCCCAAATCAAGTAACCAATGTAGACCAGAGCAGCCGGTTGGACAAAGGTGGCAAACAGATCCAAAAAGACCACGAAGCGCATCGAGAAGCAGCAGAACCCGCACATTTCCGGAAGCCAGAGCAGCTCGAGTAGGTTATGAACGGTCGAGTTGATCCATCGACGACGCTGGGACAGGAGAACAGACCATTTATCAGGGGCGTTGGTCTTACATTTTGCATCGGCAGTGAACGTTGTCTTCATGTTCGGGAAGTGCTTGAGCATCAGAGTTGTCAAGTATCGATCCTCACCCAAATGCAACAGGTTCTTCAAGTGGAGCGTATCGACCTCGTTTTCTGAATAATCCTTGATGACACCAGGGGCGACCAAAAGCGGAACATTCTTCACTGGCGTCCGTATACGGTACATACAGAAACAGCCGGGAAGACAAGTCACACTTCCAAAGAGAGACTCAAAAGCCTTGGCCATATGATGGGAGATGAAATATTCGTATACTTGAATCATGGAAACCCAAGAGTCCTTCTCGTTGGAAATTTGAGTTTCACCGCAAATACCAGCAACCTTCGAGTCGCGAGCCATATTCGATACCAAACGGTTCAGGGAATCGGGGTACACCTCTGTATCGGCGTCCACCATGAAAGTGTACTCGTAGAAGGATGGATCGACTCCGATGACGTTCTTCATCTGATGGTACAACTCGAGCTCCAGAGGGTTCATCGGTTGGTTGAAGTGAACACGAGATAGGAACCGCATGAGAATGAGCTGAGAGTCACGTTTACCCCTGAAAAGATAATTGAATGTCATAAGCGCTCGTCCAGACTGCACACACTAGCAAAGCAGTGGCGATACCCACCTGTTACCAGGCCTCTGCCTCTCGCTTGGTTTTCCAACTTTGACAACCACAATGTACGGTACAACTCTGCCTTGAATCTCATACAGCCCAGAGTACACCTTGCCCATATTCAACTGTTTGTTTCCTTCGCCAAGACTTTGGAACGCCAAAGCTTCGGGGTCAACGCTAGGGTCAACGCCCAAAATGTCCAAGACGATACGGGGCGTGGGACGATCGTTGCCGGAACCGATAATCATACCATCGCAAATAACGAAAAGCAGCTTGTGCTTATCGTCATAGTCGAGCATAGCCAATGATTCGAGAGTACGAAGAAGAGAAACCTCGCCCTAAAGTAGACATCAGCTTAGTTTCCGCGATGAGCCAGTCGAGGTCTGACGGTTGAGCTTACCTCTGTATAACAGGGAACCTGACAAATAACAAACTTGTCGTGCTCCTCAGGCTGTTTCTTTCCTCCAAACTGCAGAGCAGCCAAGAACTTGAAACCAATCACACTGACAACGATACAACTCGCTACCACCATGATATAGTTGGGAACCTCGCACTGCACATCGTTTCGGTGATCCACATTGCCGACGTAAAACAACCCTTGCATGCACGTCATGGCCTGTGTCCATTGCTGCGTGTTGTTACGTTTCAAGACTTCAAAGGCTGGTGTTGCATCGGCAAAGACGTTGCTCGGGGCGGAGTAGCGATCCATCAATTGAGAAATGTAATCACCCATAAAGTTCACTCCACCGGCGATTTTGACAGTTTCGTAATAGTTACCGAGGTACATTGCAGAGACATCGAACACTCTGTCGTAGGCGACAATGTAACGCATTCTTTGCTTGTCGACTCTCTCCGCAACTGAGGCCTTATCCCAAACCACTACGCCCTTACGGTACTGGTTGACTTTGTTCAAAAAAGTAGAGTGTTGGTGAGGGAACCAACTCCCTGTGTCGAACAATGGGTTCTTTATGTCCTTAGGGAATTGCTCGAAAGTGTTTGGCTTTGTGTATCCGGGACAGTATGTGGTGAAGAAATCATCACGGGCATCCGTCTTTGGAAACAGTTGGCTAACGTCTCGACCTAGAACTTGACTCTTCCAGAATCCGTCGTTGTCGGACTGCCAACCGTTCTGATTATGCGTTGTCCAGATGCCGGGAACAACATAGTAAGAGCCGTACATGTGAACTGTTGCCTTGCTGTCCAAATTGTTCCTAGTCGTGATTTCTCCAGGAGATAACTCATTCTTCTTTGGGCAGAGGACAAATCCAAGACCAATAATGAAGAAAAGGATAATCGCGTTCATCAATAGAATGATGAAGCAGAGTGTCACCTTCTCTCGCCACGCAATTTGTCGGTCGCGTGGCCTCATTCCGCAAATCGATAGACAGAAAGGGGGAATGTACCACGTCGAGAACCATGTGCAAGCCAACCACCGGCACCTAGTTCCCGTCATCTTCTTCTTCTTGACGGGTTCTTTTTCCGCAGGTACTTCCTTGGCGGTCACTGCTCGTGAGAGCGGGGTCGCGCTCTTCTCGCTTACAGATCCCAGTTCTAAATCCCCTTTCAGCGTGCTGTGAGACACGCTCGCGCGAGGTTCCCTTTCATATTCAAACTCGGATTCGTAGTGACTGGCACTGTCATCAAAGTTGGATCCTTCCTCGAAATCAGTTTCAGAGGCGGCATAGCTTGGGACCATGTAGGAATCCCTAGAGTCCTTCGAGGTCCTCTCCACCGGTTGAGATTCCTCAATGGTCTTCAGTTGTCTCTCTAGCGCGCTCCACGTTGGTTCGGAAAGGAACAATCGGCCCTTGCCCAGTACCGCATCCGATCGAGTCCATCCATTGCTGAGTATGAGACTCTCGCACTGTCTTCGGGCATCACCGCTAGATGAGGGAAGTACTGCTGCATATCGTTTCAGGAACTCGCCGTGTGGCAGCGCTGCCGTGTAGACGACAGCGGGGTTTGACGAAAGTGTAGACAGATCGTAATAAGCCACTTGTCGGCGTATAGTTTCTTGATCTACTGATCGACTGCTGTTTCCATCCGAAACTTTCACGTGGAAGATGAACCAACTTTGAGTGTCGTTCAAAGTTGCGAGGAGCTCAGCAAATGCATTTCGGAATTGGTGGCCGACTGTGTCTGTAGGGTCCACATGCTGCTCTTCATCGTCGTCCTTCTTGCTCTTCCTGCGCTTCATTGACGGGTTCCGTGATTTGCTGCTAGCAGCAATGACAGTCTTTCCATCACGCTTGCTTGTTTGAGTAGCTACCAGCCGGTCAGAGAACATGGATCGCAGGAAGAGATTGGCGGTTCCTGGTTGCTCGGGACTGCCACGAACCAGGGTAACAAAGTCGGATTGCAGGACATCGGCATCGCTATCGGCAAACCCATGCGTATCATATTCGACGATACCAGCATAGTGACGGATACCAAAGGCGTACTTTGGTTTCTGTGAGGGAATGAACGGATCGCTTTCTGCAGCTCCAGCATTAGCCGCATATATTTTTTCGGTTATCTTCGAGTCCCTGCTGCCCCGCGCGGCTTCCCTATCCACCAATGGCAAAATCCCAGACTTGGGACTGGTCAACAAAGCCAGAATCTCGCGGTTGGACAAATAGTTATTGGTTGGTGGTTCAAGTCCTTCAACCTTAAACGCTTCACGGGGTAAATCAAACAGCTGCTCGTTAATGAAATTGCGCAGCTTCTCGTTTTGAAAGTTGACCAGCAAGCGGTGGAAGCCGTGTCCAGATATGTCACGTCCAGCGAAACCAGGAGTATCCAAAACTGCAACAAATGATGACCATACAGATTCGTCTTGGCACAGCTTGTTGTTGATTTGCTCGACAATCCAGCTAAAGGTGACAGAGTACAACGCACGAGCGAGGTTGTCCCGTTGCTGCGCAGCTCCCTCAGAATCGAGGAACACGGAAGTAAGATCGCGGCCGACCATCTTTGTCCGGTATGTGAGGACTGCTTCGATAGAAGCTGGGTGGAGCCCAAGCAACGTGGCCACGAGCTCGAGCTGAGCGTAGTTTCGCACTGTACACGCTTCTTGAGTGTTGTTGGGATCATCGTGGAAAGTCACATTCCCTAAATGAAGAATCGCAGCGAGTATTTGCCACAGCTGAGTCTGCTGTCTCCGCCCGATACCCAGCGCCTTCATGTTGTCTCGCAACTCATCCAATGCTAGGTTGCTGTCCACCGCAGATATCCGAAGCTTGGATTGACTGAGGTAGTGGAAGTGAGCGGGGTCGGAGAGGTGGAATTGCATCTTTTCCTCATGGGTAGCGCCGGCCAATAAGTAATAGAAAATGTGGAAACTCCGTCCACCTGGAGAGCAAAGTCAGCGACAATTAGGAAGACCATCACTATGGCAGGACACGTACCATCTTCTGCACCGGAAACTCGAGATTTTTCTAAAAGATAATCAATAAGCTTCAAACCAACCATTTTGCCCTGGCTGTTGAACTGATACTCTGAGTATCGACTGCAACAACTGGCATCCTTGTTGAATGGCGTCTGCGCATTTCCAAATGCCGACAGTACAGAATCGACCTTTAGAACGGCGGAGTGGACCTTGCTCTTTTTTGTTGAAGTTTTACTCAGGTCGCAAAGGTGACGTGCAATCAATCGATGAGATTCGGATTTGCCCGATCCACTCTCGCCGCTGCGTAGAACCTCGTCAATACCAATCTTTACATCCAAATCGCTAGAGCTGCTCCAGAACTTACCTGAGAACAATACATTGGTCCTCTTGGTTCCTCAACATGTGCATATAAGCGTCCGCAGCAAGATTGAATACATGGGGCGGCAAGGATTTGTTTTCCTGGCCTTTGAAGGCCTCTGCGTACTCTTTGCTGGACTGATCAGAAGTTGAGCTGACCGCTGACCGCGCACTTGGTGGGGAGTTTAGTGACACCAAACACCGTGCACCAATCTTTGTGTAGTGAAAACCATTCGCTAATCTTCCTGTGAGATTGCGTGTGATGTCGTCGATGGATAGTGGTTCGGAGCGGGAGGTATCAGCGAGCGCAGCCAAGTCTTCTCGTGTGTCTGTTACGGAGGCTGCGTGTACGGCTGCCGCCGAGTATGGGTTCGCACGCCCTGGACGCACCATTTTGGATGCGAGATGAAGGGATACGTGCAAAGTCTATTTGAGGTGAGAATTACTGCGCACCGCGGAAAAAGGTGTGTGTTAGCATCATGACGATCCTTTCAACGTGCCTATGAGCTGCACCAATGCGCAGGAGTGGACTCACGATAATATCAGCGTCGTCACGCTCTCTCTGTTCACCCAGACAATCCGGTGTCGGGAATGCTGATGAGAGGGGCGCCTGAGGTTGCGAGACGAAACCGTTGACCGCCTAGAAATAATAAAAGTATCCTAATAGTCTAATACACACGCCCTTTAGGAATCCCTTCCTGTATAAAATACGTCAAATGGCCAGAGCGAAAAGTCCTACTCCGCCCCAAAACTCGGCCCTTCCCAACACGACAAGCCGTTTCTTTTTGTTGTGGGAATTTTTTGCCCTTTTCTCACACTGTGGGTGTGCGTGAGAAAGTTTCAATTCTTGTGGGCTTAGTCAAACGGCGCATGTAGAAGGTGTGGCGTCACTTTGTTACTATATATGGTTACATGACATCTGATGGCATCTGGCGTTTTTGGCTGTGGGCCGTTTTGTTTATTTTAAGATTACGCATCATTAACTGTGCAAAACAAGCCGTGCAAGGGATCAGCCGCGGGTAGATGAAGGTAGATGAAGGTAGATGAAGGGTTTGCAAGGATCAGTGTGCGGGATGATGATGGTGCATTACACACCTTCTTTTTGGCATGTTCTTTGTAGTCCTTTTGTATCTACGTGTGTTGGCATTCTGACACTCGGGACCCTTGTGGATGTGCAATCTGACAATAGCTCCCATGTCAACCACATGGTTCTAACACTAGCATGATAGAGTCAAGCATATCTATCACAAATGAAATTAGCCAAGCACAAAGAGTAGGGAGTAGTATATCTGCCAGCCATCATAAAGGCTCTGAAAAGGGCCGAGTCGCGGTGTTGGTATCGGACCAGGATTTGTATCGCATTTGTTCGAAAATGAATCACATGCGGTGGGAACTGTCAATCTAGCTCAGGGCAACAACATTGGAACAGAGGCATACACAGCCATGCATTATATCTACAAATATACAATATATCATATTCAGCCCAACTGCTATGCGTGGACGGTAAACATCTCGATACGAGCTATACCACCAAATGCAAACGGTTGCTATAATCATCATCACCACAAGAACGGAATCAAAAAGCACGTCTTCTTCTTGTACTCGGCGAATTCAGGGTATCGCGAAAGACTCTGGTCTTTGAGCTCCATATTGGGGATCCAAATGCAGATAAAGACTGTTGTAAAGAGGGCGATCGCCGCTGGGTCTCGAGAGAGTAACAGAAAAGATCCGTAAATGAGCAACTCTCCAAAGTAATTGGGATTTCGGTTGTACGCAAAGAACCGATCTGTAATGAGACCTGGCCCTTTTCCAGTCTTGTCCGTAGGATGTCTTTTTCGATACTCCAATTCAATCGTTTTCTGCAAATCAGATCCAAAATGGAGAAACACACCCAGTCCCCAAGCTGTTATCGCCAAAAAAATGACGACAGGATGAGCCGACTTGCCACTACGCATGAGATGGTATGGCCCGATCCAGTATCCAGCAAGCATGGACGCAATCAGCACTGAATACCAGAGAGGATACCGCTTTGTCCACTTTGGATCTGGAAACATTCGAGATTTCGTCATCCAAAGGATTCCGTATGTGCCATGAATGGCTGTGTACACCACAGCAGCTGCATTTTGCCACGCGGCGAACCGCGCCATCCAGAATAAGCAAACCACTAGTGTCAGGCCTTTCATGGTGTCGATCACGTAACAAATCGGTATGCCAGTTTCTGTCTCCGTTGGGAAAGCGATAGGGTACAGCCATGGAACATGATTGTACGGAAAAGGAAGGGATGGAGAACGCTGCGAGACGGATGCTTTCGTAGCTAAATCCGCGCCGTCCCTCTCATTTGCCGGTGTGCGCTGTCGAAGAGCAGAGGTTGCTTCGGACATGTCGTGAGGGACTACAACAAGGCAAAGAGGCAGAGGTCCTGGCGCAACGTAATGCAAACTGCCGGATGGCACAGCTAGTCTCGCGACTAAGCATGTGTCACGTGGTTTATTTTTATTTTTTGCTCTTGTCACCAATTGGAATGGCGCAGCACACGCGCGGTCTTTCAAAGCGTGCTAGTTGCTCTCGTTACGAATTGGAGGACATTGTCAGAGATCTCCAGTTCCCATTCCCCCACAACCCTCTTATCCTCGGAACAATAGGTGGGTAGTTTGGCCAAGAGTTATGTGGACGAGGTAGAGGCTCGCGCCAAGGAAAAGTCAAGTGCCGTAACTCCCCTGGACTGTATTGAGCCTCGTTGACCATGCAATTCACACATGTACTCACTCGTACACTTCTCTACAGACATTATCATGTCAAATTCCATCAAGATCTTTGCGGGCAACTCTCACATTGAGTTTGCCAACCTTGTTGCAAAGTGAGTATTTGGGCTATAGATAACAAGTTGCACATTGGTGTGAAAAGTGTATATTTCAGTGTTTTAATCATAATGGAAACCAATACTAACTCTCCTTGCGATATTAGGCGCCTAGGGCTAGACTTGGCTAAATGCGTTGTTCTCAAATACTCTAACCAAGAAACATCCGTCACGATCGGCGAATCTGGCACGTATTGCCTCTTTTAGTGTAAATCTCTGAATCTGCGCGGTGTGCTTCCGCGATGAACGGCATCAATTGACTTTCTGTATGATCTCTTTCTTCGCTTCCATTCACCTAATAGTTCGCGATGAAGATGTGTTCATTATTCAATCGGGCTGTGGGGAGATCAACGACCATCTCATGGAACTCCTCATCATGATCAATGCTTGCAAAACGGCTTCCGCACGTCGCATCACAGCCGTGGTGCCATGTTTCCCATATGCTCGCCAAGATAAAAAGGACAAATCCCGAGCGCCGATCACTGCAAAGCTTGTTGCCAACATGCTCACGGTCGCTGGTGCCAATCATGTCATTACCATGGACCTGCACGCATCCCAAATCCAAGGATTCTTCAATATCCCTGTAGACAACCTGTATGCTGAGCCAAGTACTCTCAAATACATCCGAGACAACATTGAGGATTATAAGAATGTCGTGATTGTGTCGCCAGATGCGGGAGGTGCCAAAAGGTGGTTATCATTGTTTAAGGGATAGGAATGAACTTTGGTGTTGACCTTTTTCAATTTTTCGTTTCAGAGCAACCTCCATAGCAGATAAGCTCGATCTCGAGTTTGCGCTGATCCACAAGGAGAGGAAGAAGGCTAACGAAGTGTCCCGAATGGTCTTGGTCGGGGACGTTAAAGGACGGGATTGCATCTTGGTTGACGATATGGCGGATACCTGTGGTACTTTGGCCATGGCTGCCAAGGTCCTCAAGGAGAATGGGGCGAATAAAGTATATGCCATGGTGACACATGCTGGTGCGTTATGTTGAGTGTATGACGATTCGGCTGCCCGGAATGCTAACGCCTCTCCCAAACTAGTGCTTTCTGGTAAAGCGATCGAGGTCATCAACAACTCACAGCTAGAAAAAGTTGTTGTGGTAGGTCAAGGGATGTGACTTTATGAATTTTGGATGAGATTTTCTCATATACATTATTTCTGCAGACAAACACGATCCCACACGAAGACAAGAAACTATTATGCCCGAAACTGGACACAATCGACGTGTCAGTCACCTTTGCCGAAGCGATACGGCGTACCCACAATGGAGAGAGTATCAGGTGCGTATTTAATTTGCAACCTCTTCAAGCGTGAAATGAAAATCAACCCGTTTTTGCCTTCTTATTACCAGCTACCTCTTCAACTACGTCCCCAGTTAATTTACATACACACAAAAGCACCTTTGATTTAATTGAAAATACGCATACGTATCTTTTTCGCAGAGCCCTACTCACTGCAAAACAAAAACACGCACATACTTTTTCCAACCTAATGGGCATCACCACAAATGTAAACACTCTAAAATACGATTTAATAGATTTGAATTGCACTCGTTCATCCTCACGGACATGACTACATGTAAACTGTCGAAATATCAATAATCCCTCGATGTCACATCTATTTAGAGTCTTTGTTCACACTTGTTAATTCGTTTGGAAATTTAACGGAGGACCCTTGATCTACCCTGGCAATATCAAAAGTCCACGTGCTTGGATAGCACGAGTAGGATATCGGTAGCGACAAGCAGACCCTTGGCTACGAGTGCCCATCAGCCCAACTGTGGCAATGCTCTATTTATCCCATGGAGACATTTGCGTCACAGTTGGTGATGAAACTTGTGTTACACTTAAATTTGTAGTTCTATGACCCTTATAATATCCAAGTGAACCAAGTGAACCAGAGAATGGGTAATGACGACATGGTTCCATAATGTGATTTTGCCGCATTGTTTTGAAGTTTTCTTTCTCTTCCTGCTGTTGATGTGTTGAATGGCTCACCCGCTTTTTCACACTTGTTACCGTGGCCTTTGGATTTTTGGCAAGTTGCTTGCTCGTTTGTCTTGTTGGCGAGATTTTATTTTTATTGTTCCGTAGACGGTTGTCGTAGCTACTGGGGGTTCTGAACAGTTCCTGGGTTCAGCGTTTACGGGCGTAATCGCGGGTTGGATAAGGGGGGTCCTGATTTGGGTCCCGCGTTTCTTTGAAGCTTGTATTTGGCGAATCAGGGTTGTAGGTAAGATATCTGCGATATTGCTTGATATGGGGGATCATGTTTACATAGTATGCATGAACTCCTTTGCCCTGGTTCCATCTATTTAGAACCGACGAAAACCGACGAGTTGAGCAGTCCTGCCAGGCCCGACGTCTGCACCACGTCGACAGCCATGTCGGTCACCCTCGCTGATCTGGCAGAAAATGTGAATGTGCTTACTGCCAACTCGACAAGCTCCCACTCCTCCAGCATATCCGCTTCTAGTAACACGGTATCATGGGAAACCTTTCTGCAACAGTACGCTCGGGGATTATTTCCCCCCACCAAAGTGCCAAAAAAGCCGCGCAATGCCCCTCCTTTCGAAACCGCCTTCCTCCCAGCACCAACTCCACCACCAGAAATCGAGAGTTTGAGAAGAAAGGCATTGTACAAGTATCGATGGCTGTTGAACGAGAAGCCAGAAGGAGTTGACAGCGTAGTAGAGTTGACCAGGAAGCATTTTGCGGCGGAGCATGCCATTGTAAGTAGCAAAGTGGTAACTTGCGAGATCCTGATGATAGACTTTGAATTTTGTTTAATGCTCTTTCGTTGTGCAACGATTCTTTCCAGTTGTCATTTGTCCTTGAAGATGAGGCAATGTTCAGATTAGAGAACACCGATTTCTGTACAAGCGACAGAAGCATCTCCATTTGTTCACACTCTGTGCTGCGACATGGCAAAGAAGGAATGGTCATCCTAGGTAAGCCGTCAAATGACGGGCATTTTGATGCAATACGATTTCTCATCCTACGCCGTAGATACGCACAAGGATTGGCGGTTTCAACAAAACCCAAATGTCCTGAATGCCCCTTTTGTCCGATTTTACGCCAGCGCTCACCTAATAACAGCAGATGGTTTTAATATCGGATCGCTTTGCGTCATTGACTCAACATCTCGGGATGCATTCAGTGACCAAGAGATGGAAGAACTTCAAAGGTTTGCCAATCTGGTCATGTCTCAGCTTGACGTCTGGGTATATAAAAAAGAGGTGGAGGAAAGGGATAGGCGAGAGGAGGCTTTGGCAGAGTACGCACAAGCTTCCCTAGTTGGCCACGAGCCGAATTTGCAAGATGCCTATCAATTGGCCTGTTCTTTGATTGCAAGGAGCTTGGATGTGGAATATGTGTGTATCCTCGAGCCTGAAGAAATAGAGAACCATCTTGGTGGATATGGCCCGCTGACGAGCACTGATCGAAGAGTCGTTGGCTCGAACGAACCATCGTTGCTGAATAAAGTCGCTAGCATGAATTGCTCTGGGACGTATGATCTGGTAACAGCGACATCCATGTCTATATCAGGAACGGAATTCCAATTTCCGCCTGAAATTCCGGCTGCTGTACCTAGCTTTATGAACGGTTTGGATGTTGTGAGCAGTATCGCCGTCCCTTTGCGACGAGGAGGAGACTCGGAACATAATGGAATATTGGCGGCGTTTTCCAAGGATCGGCGCAGACTGTTCGGTGCCTCCCAGATGCACTTTCTGAATACCTTTGCAGTGAACATTACTGCATTATTGTTGAAAGTGAAAGCGGAGGCTGCGACGAGGGCAAAATTAGCCTTCTTGAGTTCTATCAGTCATGAACTTCTGAGTTCTATCTCAGTCATGAACTTCTGAGTTCTATCAGTCATGAACTTCGTACGTGTTACTCAGTTGATCAACGTTATAGTGTCATAATTGTTTATGTGTCGTATTATTTTGAATACAGGAACTCCACTTCACGGCCTCCTTGGCGTATCTGAACTGCTCAGTTCAACCCCTTTAAACGGCTCCCAAGAAGCATTCGTGTCCACGATCGAATCCTGCGGCAAATCCCTACTCGGGATCGTTAATAACGTATTAGACGTCGCCAAGCGAACTGAAGGACGAAAGGCATCGCACGTTGAAGATGTTGATCTATATTCCCTGTTGCAAGAGGTTATGGATGCTGTCACAGCTACGGTAAACCCAAATGTAGAGTTATTACTGGACATCAACCTACCGCCCCGTTTGCAGTTTCTGCAAACGGATCCGAACTCTGTGCGACAGATTTTAATGAACCTAGTTGGAAATGCATTGAAATTTACCGAAAAGGGCTACGTGGAGGTGAAAGTGTCGCTCCTTGATTCAGCAATTTCGAATGCATCCGAAGTTCCATTACGGTTTGAAGTCTCAGATACTGGCTGCGGAATCAGTCCCGCATTTTTGCCAAAACTGTTCAAACCGTTCAGTCAAGAAAATCCGTTAAAACAAGGTGCTGGATTAGGATTACTGCTCACGCGGTTCATGGTGGAAAGCATTGGTGGGACGTTGTCTGTGGCAAGCGAATTCGGACGTGGGACACGGTTTTATTTTGATGTTACCGCTACTGTGCGAGACCCGATTCAGTCGGAGGGTGCGAGTATTGTATCGAGCGCCGTTGAAGAGATGCAGAATAAGCTCTGCAGAGTGGATGTAGGGCATCTGAGATTGGCAAACATCATCTCTAAAACTCTTTCTCTGTGGGGGGTTAATAACGATCGAGGCGATCATCTAACGGCAAACGAGACCCAAAAGGTCTATATCGTGGACGAACCGTCACGCACGTTGGATAGATTGCTGAGCAAGGAAGAGTTGGGCGGACCTACCGAGATTACACCTGTTCTATATGTGACGAGCATCGCGGAACATCCAGAAGCTGCACGGTCGATTCGCTCGCGATTACTCAATCCCAACACTAGGGTGGCAATCATAACGAAGCCTGTGGGTCCAATTAAGCTCCTACAGGCAATTGGAAAGATCTTAAAATCACAGGTAAGGTCTTTGGTCGTGTGGTTCCAGATGTTCGAGCTCATATCTGATGGAAATATTATAGACACGTAAACCTCGCATGAGCATCATCACATATTCACCTCTGAAGCTGAGATATTCTATGGAATCTCTGATTCCGACTACAACCACGGAAGAAGAGGCAGCAGACGTTGATATACGAAGCATTATGCCAGTCGCTGGAAGGGACCAAGAAGGGCAACTGTCCACCGATACGGCTCATCCAGTACCTCTGCGCTGCCTCGTTGCCGAAGATAATGCAATAAACCGAATGCTCATATCGCAATTCCTGCATAAAATGGGAATAGAGTGCACCATAGCTCACGATGGCAAGCAAGCCGTTAGCGTTTTCGCTGAGGCGTGCAAGGCAAATTCAACGGGCTACCCAACCCCCGAGGGCCCTTCCACTCCCAAACCCAACCCGTTTGACTTTGTTTTGATGGACATTATGATGCCGAATATGGATGGAAACGAGGCTACGCGAAATATTCGTCAACTGGAAAACGACCAGAACTTTGCCCGATCGGTTATTATTGCATTAACTGGATTGAGCTCTCATGAGGACCGGGGAGCGGCGTTTGAGGTTGGAGTGGACACGTTTTTGACTAAACCAGTGGGAATGAAGGTGTTGAAAGCGACGCTGGAGAAGTATTTTGAAGGTCGAGTTGGGTGGGCTGGATAGAAAGACAAAGCAAAGTCCAGGTGGTGGGATTTTCAGTAACTATACCGTACATGAGTTTTTCTTTTTAATTCTTGTTTTTTTTTTTTCGCTCTGCGACAACGTTCTTGTGTCTCGTGTAGATAGGTTTTACCCATTGTTCTCCATTGTTCCATAATTCGTTTTAGATTTGCTTTTTCAAATAGTTAATTGTGTCACAAATATCATGATCTATAGTTGACTGTCATGAATTGTTCAAGATATGATGGTGCTTTCCCTTGCGCTAGCTGTCGGTCCTCGTCGATAATTCAGACATGATGGGCATACTCACGTGACATACTGGACGATGTGGAAGCTTCATGCACAAGAAACTTTTTATCTGCAATGTGCGGGACTGAGCGCTTGAAAGCGAGTAGCTGTTGTTAGCATTCACACCATTCTGAGCGGACTATCCACGCCCATTCACCTTGCGCGAGACGCTCATACCTAGTCCCTTCCAAGGTGCAACTAGGATGAACACTCTGGTGAATAGGGATGAAGACGAGATCCTTGTCCCTACAGCTTACCGAGATGTTGCTGGGGATGCGGAGAAAAAGCTTCAGAATGCTGCCGCTATGCGGATAATGCATGAGGTATGGCATTGCAGGGAGTCGAGTTTGGGTATTGAGTGATGTAGATCTCATGCATGAATGTGTTTACCGTTAGGGAACATCTCAAGTGCCAGCAGTGTCGCAAGAGTCAGCCTCGGATTTGCTCGTGATCGAAGAGCCGACGTTGAATATGGAATTGGGACCTGCGGCAGCTGTACCGCGGGATGTAGCAGCAGAGGCGGACATGGACGATAAGATGAACGTCGACGGTGATCCTGTGCAAGATCAGTCTACTGCCGCCACTTCTGCGGACACGGTGGCGGATACAGAATCGGGACATGCATCGGCTGTATTTCAGGAGACAGCAATACATGAGGATTTAGCAGATTCGATGGATGTGGAGGAGGAATCTGTGCAAAAGCAGTCGAATACCGTGTCATCTAGCAAAGTGCCATCTACGAACGACGCCGAAACGGAAGAGCCGAGGTCAATAGATGTGGCGGAAGGAGATAACACTGGTGGCGAAGCGGCCTCCGCTCTTGCTGTTGAGAAGGTATTACGCAAGCGAACCAGCTCCGGTGGCAAGGTGGAATACTGCATTCAGTGGAATAATGGGCACAAAACATGGGTACGTTATCCTGAAATCTTGATATGTATTTTGAGGCTCAACTCAATTGCTTTGCTCTAGGAAACGCGTTTCAACATGGCTGCCTACATAGGTGCGATTGAGGCGTATGATGCATCTCTTGAAGAGCCAATGACCAAAGGTCGAGGGACGCCTATCAAAAGGGGTGGAGAAACGGACGATGACGAGTCAGATACTGATGGAGAATCTAATGACGAGGAAGTAGGACTTCTGAAAAGGTCAAAGAGATTGTCTGCTGCTGCTGCTGCACATGCGATAAGTCAAAGTAAGGGCGCTGACGCTGTCGAAGAGGATCAATCTTCGGATGAGTACGATGATACCGAAAGTAGTGCGAAGGAGAATGGCGAGTCCGACCTCCGTCGATCGTCACGACAGTCACAAGACTGCCGCAAGAGACCCGACAATTCCATTGCGATCGTTTGTACCACATATGGTTAGTCGCGATAAATGCGGTGAGTGACTCTCAATGGCCTGCTATAGATGGTATGAAGACTCTGAGCTATATCCGTCGTATAGGACGCACCGAGTCGAAGCGGCGTGATGAGCATAATGATCTGGAGGGAGATCTTGGACCATTGATCAGTTGTGCATCATGTGCCGTAGTGTGGCATCAGCCATGTGGAACAGCCAAACGAAAGATGCTGCCAAATGGTCTACTTCAGTGTAGTCACTGTATCAAGGAAGATCCCATTTGCCTTGTGTGCAAGCAGCCCCCACATCCAATACCTCCGGAGAGTCTCGAAGATGAAGATCCACCAATTGAAGGGGTTGTTCGACCTTTGTTTCGGTGCTTTCGATGTGGATTGACAGCACATATCGAGTGCATCATGCAACTATATTTGGACGATGTGGACGATACTGGGAGAACCTTTATCAAAAGTGGTGTAGGATCTCGGCAGTGGTTTGAAAAGGAATGGAAATGTGTGGATTGCATTGTGTGGGATGACAAGGTGGAGAGTATTCTCACCTACCGGGAACTTCCTCCAGAGCCACAGGACGGGGAAGAAGCAGAAGTGTCCCCCCCGGCTCGGGAGTTTTATGTCAAGTTTGCATCATGGTCATATCGACACTGTACTTGGGTGTCTGAGCGGTGGCTATCACAGTTAAAATATGAACAAGCGAAATATAAGAATTTCATTAAGATGGTGGAAGCAGACAACGAGGAGGCGAAGGCTGAAGGGCAGGCACCTGTCTGGCCAATGGAGGTCGATGATGCCTTGCCCCTTGATGTACTAATAGTAGAGAAGATTTTGGATGCAACTTACCACAAGCTGCATGGTACAGAAGATTTGGACAATTTGAAAGAGGTTTATATTAAATGGAAGGGATTACCCCACGACAAGTGCTACTGGGAGCAACTACCACCCGATGACGACCCACTGTATCCTGACATTGTTCGAGAGTATGAGCGATATTTGAAGAGAGATGAGATAGGTGATTGGAAGAGCGTTCCCACTCGCAAAAAAGCTTTCGAGGAATATGATGAGCAGCCAGACTTTATTGGTTATGGTCAGCTGAAGCCTTATCAGGTTATTTTGAATTGAGTCGCTACTTGCTTTACCGCAGCACGGTTGCTGACTTCATTCTTGCTTTTGTAGTTGGAAGGCCTCAAGTATGTTTTGGGTTGCTTCTCTTATACTACAGTTGCATAGGCCCTCACCGTTCATGATGCAATTTCCAGCTGGCTTCTGTATAAATGGCACAAGGAGACGCCATGTATTTTAGCCGACGATATGGGTCTAGGCAAAACAGTTCAGATAGGTATGTTCCATATATTGGACATGTTGCATCACGCTGGCTCAAATCCCAATGTTACGGTACAGTGTCCCTTCTAGCGTGTCTTCACCACGATTACTACAGATGGCCATTTCTCATTGCCGTTCCGTCTTCTACGCTTGGCCACTGGCAACAAGAGTTACAGCGATGGGCACCAAATCTTGTGGTGACTACCTATAGCGGAAGCCAGGAAGCCCGCAAAGTAATCCGCGAACACGAAATTCACGGACCAGAAGATGAGAACCGAAAGCAGGACAAAAACGTTCGCTTCCATGTCCTCTTGGCTAATTACGAAACTTTGTCGCGTGATTCTGCATACTTTCGAAATATTGACTTTGAGGTCCTGGTCTGCGATGAGGGACATCGATTGAAAGATGATTCCGCCAAATCTTTCACCTCCTTTAAAAAGAATTTGAAGGTTCGGCATCGGATCATTATGACTGGTTTGTAGTTTGTCTATCTGATGAGATTTGCGAACTTTGCTAACCTTCTGAGTACTAGGCACGCCACTCCAGAACAATGTTCGAGAGCTGTTTAACTTGTTATGCTTCCTCGTACGTGATCTTCTTTGAAATCAATCTCGTGATTCCGTAGTCGTTAAGCATTTTGTGCAGGATCCTGTAAAGTTCTCTTCGCCCAAGGAGTGGGAGGAAAAATATGAAACGGATGAGCTCAATGATGAATCTATGAAAGAATTGCATGAGGTTTGTTGGGGAGTTGCCTCGGTTATTTGCTGGATGCTGAACATCTATCTAGCTTCTCCAGCCATATTTTCTTCGACGAACAAAAAGTGACGTAAACTTAAAATTGCCGCCAAAGGTACGCTTGAAATCGTCTTAGTTAATTTTATGTTCTTACGGTATTTTGCTCACAGGTAGAAACATTAGTCCCGGTGTCAATGACATCGATACAAAAGGAGTTATATAGAGCTATCTTAGCCAAAAATTCCGACATTTTAAAATCTATCGGAGTGGTTATTAGTGGAAAGGATGATGCCCGCGTCAGTCCACTGCAAAAGTGAGTCGCATCCTTGTATGCTTTGGAGGCGTGGGACATCATGCTCATCTTGACAAGTATTCTGATGGAGCTACGAAAGATTTGCAATCACCCATATATTCTTCCCGGTATGTGCGAAAATTCACAGTAGTCTACTACGATCGAAAATCTGACGTTGTAACCCACAGACGTTGAACCAAAGGATTTGACTGAAGAAGAAGCTCATAAAAGGCTGATTGAATCCGGCGCAAAGTTGGCTCTCCTGCATAAAATGCTTCCAAAGCTGAAAGCTAGAGGTCACCGCGTCCTTATTTTTTCACAATTCAAGTTGAGCTTGAATATCATGGAGGACTATATGGTCACGGAAGGATACAAGTTCCTTCGCATGGTGGGCATTAGGACTTCTATCACCGGAATGAGAGGATATATATTAAGATTAATTTCAGGACGGTGAATTGAAGAATGAGCTGCGGCAGCCGATGATTGATCAGTTTAATGCGCCGGATTCAGACTACTTTGTTTTTTTGCTGACTACGCGGACGGGTGGGGAAGGAATTAATTTGACTGCGGCTGATACGATCATTATCTACGATGGTACGTTGGAGCCCTTGGAAGTTGCGTGGGCAAATCTAAAGCCATTATTCATTCTGTTGTCTCTTGGCATCTAGCGGATTGGAACCCACAGAGAGGTAATATATATTCTGATTCCGGCTATGAGAGACAATTATAGTAACGGACGCTCTGTGCAGATATTCAAGCGATGGCACGAGCACACCGCATAGGACAGACGAAGCCTCTTGTAGTGTATCGATTCTTTACAAGCAATTCGGTGGAAGGTAGATTGCGATGTCCGCGAATACGTCGGGTTTGAGCGGAGAGCTGATTTCCGCTTTGTTTTTAAGAAAAAATCATACAGGTGGCCAAGAAAAAACTAGTACTGGATCATCTGATCATCAGCTCAATGAGCAGGACGGAAGTAACAAAGGAAGAGTATTCTTCTATTGTCAAGTTCGGAGCAAAGGCACTTTTCGAAGAGGAGAAGGGCAATGAACAGGGTGATGGCGTAAACCCGGCGACCGAGGCTCGTCAAATTAAATATGACGATAAAGCGGTTGAAGATCTTCTCAATCTCTCCGCCCAGCGCGCCGCAGAAGCTGCTGCGGCCCATGATCCGGCTGAACCTGCGAAAACAGGCGCATTTGCCTTTGCAAAGGTGTGGAATGTTGAAAAGCATACTGATGAAGAGTTGGAGGACATAGCAGAGCTACCCGACGAGGGTCAAGATGATGATGAATTTTGGAATAATCTCCTCAAGGAGGCTGCTGCCGGTGGTACGATTGACCCGGAAGTTGATGAGCACGGCCGGTCAAGGCGTAAACGAAAACAGGTCACCTATTTTGAGGATAAAACAACTAAGCGAAGCAAATTGTATGAGGACCTGCCAAGCGATGGGCTGGAACCGGAAGAAGATCAAGAGCCGGAGACAACCCATGAGGATCCGGAATTCCACCCTCCCGCAGTCGAAGAAGAAGATATAGATGACTCCGATGGCGTGGAGGAAGAAGCCATTATTTCGGTACCTGGTGCACCTCTGGGCACGGCTACAAAGCCGACCAAGGCAGCGCGGGCCCCAAAGCATTCAAAAATGATGGCAACATTGCCTATGAAAGGATTTCCTGTGGGAACGTCAGCAACGATCCCTCCTCAGCAGACTACCTATGGAGCCAACTTCCAGGCCATGCCTGTCCAAAACTCGGATGGTGTCCAGTACAGTTGGCCACGACCATCGCCACTGATGCGCCCCCATTTGCCTCCCAGCAGCTTTGGACCAGTGCCAGCACACCTGCCGCCTAACTTCCCCCAAGGATACCCCGCGCGTCCGATTGCACCGCAAAGCGGCTATGGGTCAGGTTTTCGACCAGTACCCAGTAACTTCATTCAGGGATGGGGCCCCCCTCGACCGGGAAATGCGGCGTATTCTCCACAAATGCAGGGACCTAGTAACTTGATGCAAAGACCGTCGCATTCGCAGAGCGGCTACGGGACAAGTTCCGCGCAACCGCCTGGTAAGATCATTCACGAGCAGCCGGCGCATATGCACACCGGGTATGGAAAAAGCGTTCTACCAACGTCCGGTAACGTTTCTCAAGGACAGTCGGTGCGTCCTCAATTTTCTCAAAGTGGATACGGGGCCGGTTTTCCACAAATGCAAATACCCAGCAACTTCGCTCAAAGACCACCAGTACCACCGCAACCGCAACGCTCTCAGGGTGACTATTCGAAGCCCCCAACGTGGACACCCAGTACATCTGCCGAAGGTCCACCAGACCGCTCCAATATTCCTAATCGGCAGTTTGCACAGCCCGTAGCTCCACCTGAAAATTCCACTCAAGGGCTTTCATCACAGCCGGCACAACCGCCGTCTCTACGCGACTCGCAGGCGGATTCGCAAGCTGTTCATAGCAATAATGGGACGTCAGGCCCTATAGTGCAGACGTCGGTTCCTTTAGGCGTGCCACAGCCGACGGTCGTACACATCTCTAAGGTCCCTTCCGTACCGGGGCAGCAAACTTCGGTGCCAACTGCCTCAACCCATACTTCAGCAGAACCACATGCATCTGCTGAAGTGTTTTCCCTACACGCAGCGCATTCCATGTCAACACAGCCTCCGACAACTACAGTACCAGCAAAGAAACTACCGGAGGAAATCTCGCCCGAGGCGGAGAAAAGTGCTCGTACTATGGTAAACCTTTATACCACTCCAGGCATCGCACCAACTTGCTGGCTCTGCCTATACGAGTTTCACCCTATCGAGAAATGTCCAATGCGAAACAACGAAGGGTATCTCCGTACCGTCTTTAAACAAATGACTGTGGCACTGCAGTTTGATCTCTCTGAGGAAGTCACCGAGGGGATTGCTGTAAAGTTGAAGCTCATAGCCTTATTTTTCAAAAAGCTCGGTTACGAAGCCCCAGGTCCTATACCAGATCTACCCCTGCGCAAATCACCGGAGGTGATGACCACGAAGGCAGTAACTAGCATGGTACCAACGCCACAACCAACAGCGAGCATCGAGACATTACCCAGCCCTCATGGGCAGGCGACGCCGGCCAGTGTCTCTACGCTGAATAACCTTCCGAGGAGCTCGGTGCAGCAATTTACATCTTTGATGCCATCCACAGTACCTCCACCGAACGGGACTCCTCGGACTTTGACGGGATGGCCCAGTACGATATTGCCACAATTCCCAGTCGTTACAGCCTCTCCTGCTCTCCAAGCCACTGGAACATCATCGTTGAGCCACACAACTCCGGTAAACGTTACGTCCAACGTGCAGTCATCACACGTGCAACAGTCGTCAACGAGTAGTGACGAGTCCATACGACGTGCAAACTTAGCACTGTTGCCTTCTTCATCAACTGTAGGGTCGACAATCCCAGGTACCTGGAATTATACCCCTCCAGCACCGGCGGCGTCATTCGGGGGACTTCAACCTGTCCAATCAACGATTCCTTTGATGAGTGGCCCTCAGAAATCAAATGGCATGACGTCGATGTTTTCTAGCGTAGGGCAGTATTCTGTGCCATCTGTTGGGTCGCTACCACAGCAGCAGTTTTCAACAGTTCCTTCCAATTGGACACAGATTGTGCCAGGAATCATAGCAACAAATATGGCCCCCAACGCTTTCATGACCTACGGTCAGAGGCCGGCAACCGGGTACCCCGTAATGGAATATCCCGTACAAAAGTGCTTGTTTTGCGGTGCTTCAAATCACCGAACGGAAGACAAGAACTGCCCACTACTTCAACAAAATCCGACGGAACACCGTCGAAAGCTGCGAGAATTTGTTCGGGAGGGTCATGTAAATCACCTTTCCATAAAACAGGTCACTGACTTGGATCTGCTGGCGTCATATTATGAGAAGCAAAGGACGCGGACGTCGAATAAAAATGAAAACCCATCCGCGATTGGCACTGGAGCTCTCACTCTCAGCCGGTCATCGGTGGTAGATCCTCGACCTTTCTCGTACCCGCAAGGGAACATTCAAACCTGGCCGTCAAGTGCGCAAAACGCAGGTTCGTCAAGTGCTGGTCAAGCTGGGGCAGGCTCTGGTGGGTCATCCCACAGTATGGATGCGTTCATTAGGCAGGAGCAGCATTTAGCTGCACTGCAAAATCCATGGCCACAAGCTCAGTACTTTACGTATTCGCATCAAATACCAGGATCTCTGCCTGTGGGCTCCTCGCCATTTCCAGTTACGTTTTCTTCCGGTGTGCAGGGTCAACAGCAATCTCGAATCATCCAGCAGGGTAATGTGGGTACGCAGGCGGTTACACAACAAATTGTGTCGACAGGAACGATCATTGATTTGACTGACGGAGATGGAGTGGGCAGTAGCAAGAACAACCCCAACACCTCCAATAGCAGTAGCGGGCCTTCTTATAGCGGCTATTAAAGAATGAGTATGCATCGGGTTTTGCACATGATGGAGGGTTAGCATAGAGAATGGGATGTGTAAATATATTTTGGGTACATAGACAATTGTAGGCAGATGGGGATGATTGTAATTCGTTGTTATCGCTTAATGGCTTCAATCAGGACGCGCTACAAAGTAGGAACACGCCTTCAGTTGAGGGAGGTGAGCTACCGAATACGAGACTACGACAACACTTTGGTACGAAAGAAACCACTGCATGGCTGCTACTGGATAATATATAGCATGATGGACTGAATTTTGCTACAATATTCATACACGGCGATAGTTCCCCTGCCGTACCAATTAGAATTCAAGAATACCGTTCAGGGGTCATGTCAGCGGTCTATGATCAACAATGAATTATCCGTAAAGTAAAACCCCTTTCTCAGATATTGTATTTTTGCAACCAACGCTGTCATGGCCCTGGCCTGCTTATTGAACAATACGGCGCGGCATTTTGTTTTATGCACTGTACTGATGCCTCACATCCTATTACTACACCATAGCATCGGCATGTGCCCACCATCTGACATGCCATACACCTCAGCGCTTCTCAAAGCGCCGTCGTCGCGACAAATGCAGCGTTTAGAACTTCCGAATGCCCGATACTGGCGCGGACGCGTTGGTACGCTGTCTTTGCATCTGAGCAAAACGCGAGGACAATGGCCCGCTGGGAATATTCTTTGCCGCGATCCTTGGACGGCTGACAGGCGTCGTGTTACGTTGGGGAACTTCGGATGCGTGATAATCGGGAGTGCCGTTTCTGGCAATGGGGATAGTCAGTTGGGAGTTGCGTGGGAATCCGGCCCGACAACAAGGAGCCTACACACTTTGAGGCCCTTCTTCTGGTGCCATTTGAGGGGGCTTTCACATTGTCGTTCACGATGCTGATCGTGACATTTGCAGGAGGAATGGCTTTGCTGACGAATTGTGGTGTAGAGAATTTGGGCTTTGGAGCTTGAGGTTGGGTAGAGACGCCAGTCTTAACCACAAATTGTGAGCTGGAGGATTCCTCAAAGAAAGCAGCGAACAACGGAACTGTAACTCACCCGTATGCCTCGCCTCTGGTTAACGGCCGCTCTCCGAGAGTTCGTGCCCTGCTTCTTGGCACTAGCTGCCAGAGCATCTTTCTTCTTGGCTAGCTTCTCAGCGGCATTTCCCGCAGAGTGACCTCCCCGACCCCTCTTAGGTGCGTTCTTTCCGGCCTTTTTTGTAGTTTTGATAATGTCATCTGAGAGTAGGTCAGGCAGCGATATGAGCACCCTTTTTGATCCGCTTCGCACCGCGGGGGGTCATCGTGTTTCGGCCCCGTCAAAACGTACCAAGCGACATGGTGAGTTTGTCTTCGCTAATATCCATCGGAACGGTAGCCATTTCTCTCTAGCGCTCGACAAGTGTTTATAAGAAGTTTCCAAAGTACGTTACTTGCAAAGGATCGGGCTGAAAGGACAAGTCAGTGGTCAGAGGAAGTAGTGACACGTATGTGCTAGTGAAGCTTCACGCAACAAGACAAGTGTACGTAACCAATGCCACAAACGCCACAAACGCCAAACCAAGCCCCACATTTTTCATAGCATGGTAATCGACACCTTGTAACGGCAATAACAGATATCACACACACTACACCAGCTTGGATTGACCACCTGCGCTAGCGACGATAGGCTAACTAGTACTGAGCCTAATTACACAGCATAATGATTGGTCAACCAGGTATATTAGGATCCAGTATCTTGAGAGAAATCCTCGGCAGCCCTGTTCCAAAACTTTTGGTTAATTGCGGGATATATAGTAAACCGGAGTTAGGCTGGGTAACAAGCATGAGGCAATTCCACACAAACGCGCACCTGTCATTATAGTAGTATAGTGGTATCTGTTTTCATTGTTTATCTTCGTTATATGTAATTAAATGAATTGGCGGAAGGCTACAGGTACTGACATTTGTATGTTCCCATACACTATGTTTTATTGACCAATAGCTCAATGGCCTCAGAGTAAGCCTAGGATTTATCTAAAACTTATCTTCTTGCTACATCTGATCGGGTAGCCGGTTCTGCCCTACTTCTTCGAGGTGACGGTCTTCGACTACCACTGCGCCTATATACAGGTGACCGTCTTACCGGTCTGCGTGGTCCGTCCCGACCCGAGCTTGAGCGGACAGGTGGTGGGGAAGATCTTCTCCTTTGGACAATGTTGTCTTTCCTGTAGCGATCCTTATTCGTTGTCATAGGTGTGCTAATCACACATGTGATTTGACAACCATCTATTGGGGCCCCGTTTAGATAATCTAAGGCCTCTTTCGCATCAGCCTGCTTGTGATAATAAACGTAAGCCCGGCCTCGGTGGACACCACCTAAATAGTTGCAATTGTTTACATGACAAGCAGACGTAGACAGGAAAGTGACTGTTATAGCATACTCTTTTCATCGAGTGGGAGCTCTACTCGGTCAATTTTTCCGTAGGATGAAAATATCTCATGCACCTTCGTATTTGACACGAGTTAAAAAAGCATGAAAGGAATTACCGGATCTGAGGTTCGCTTACATGTTCTTTATTCACGTTCCTCGTCAGCCCGCCAACGATGACTCGAACAAGCGCCGGTGGCGAGCTTCCTCTTCTGCGTGAACGTGATCGGCTGCGAGATCGTGAGCGAGATGAAGAGTATCGAGAGGAATACGAGGAATAGCT
The DNA here is from genome assembly GCF_000182565.1 of Spizellomyces punctatus DAOM BR117. Taxonomy (NCBI): domain Eukaryota; kingdom Fungi; phylum Chytridiomycota; class Chytridiomycetes; order Spizellomycetales; family Spizellomycetaceae; genus Spizellomyces; species Spizellomyces punctatus. The sequence continues at coordinate 241,774 of NW_015971547.1, forward strand.
GCGAGAGGACCGGGAACTTGATCGAGAACCGGAGCGGGACGAATACGATGACGACCTGGGGAGAACACCGTTATACGATGGGGGACGGACACCATTAACGCGCAACCTTAGCTCTTCCATTACCTTGACCGGGATGACCTCGACCTCGAGCGGCCTCGCGAGCGAGACCGTGATCGAGATCGAGAGTCACTGGCTGGTTTGGACACTGTTCGGTTTGTGGGCGATTTCCTGTATGTCCAGTACAACACAAAATACCATATGTTAACCGTATGCTCCATGAGGTGTAAGATTTGGATTCGTCTCTTACATCTTTGGACTGTATACGGAAGCCCGAATATCTGGTTGATGCGATCGGCTGGATGGTTGTGAGGTGGTCAAAGCGTTGGGTCTCACTGGCATATGCATTTCATGCACTCAATCCGGTGCGAATCAGTACGTAAGCGATGCTGCCCGCATCTGCCGACGACGCAGTCCTGTCAAGGTTGGAGTTCCCCAACACCATCACCAAACAATTGGCCACGTTCTCCGCAATGCAGAAGAGTACCGTAATCAGAAATACTACGGCAGGAAGCTATGAACCGTACGATTCTTTGGTTGACGCCTGTGTCTCCCGTGTAAGGGACGCCATGACAAGTAACCGAAACCCACTCGTCAATTCGGCTTCTGTTGGTCGTACAACAAAGCTGGAGCGGAACACCAAAAAGCATATTCCCGGAGGTCGCGCAGTCTTAGAGAGCGATGATGATGACGATGATAGCGACATTGTTGAAATGGAAAACGTGGAAGCTGGCGACGATGTACTGGGCTGGGAAAGCACCGTATGTTGACGATATTTTTTGGTCCAAGGGAACTTACAGTAGTTGAATTGTCGCCGCTGCTAGGATTCTCCAGCGGCACCTGAAGAAGCTCTTGTCTCGTTCCGCACAGATTTAGTTCCTTTCGAGACTCCTGCTGTACCTCTACCGGCGTTTCCAATAGCACCTACTCGCCCGGCACCGAAGGCACATACACATGCTTCCAATCTTGACTCCCAATTTGAAATTGAATTGAACAAATCTGCTGTGCTCGTTGACCTTCAAGAGAAGTATATTCATCGACGCTTGGCGAGTGCCCATAGCAGTGGCGACACTGCCGCTTCGGCCACTCAAGATGCTCTGACCATTCTAATGGAGATGCTCCAAGAATGCGCCACTCAAATGCAGCAACAGAATGAGGAAGGTTCAGGTATCTTAACCTGACCCTCCTTCCATGATACCCAATTGCTGGTATTCTGATATCTAATTTTGAGGTGACGATATCCTCCCCATCCCTAGCGCGGCGACTGCTTGGTGATCAACCAAAAAAGAGGGACAAGCCGACCTCAATGGACTAACAACGGGTCCAGCGTCGTCAGGTTAAAAGTCATAGTATCAGCTGGTGGGGGTGCACACTATTCTTCACCGATTGGGTATGCCGTGCCGTGTTTATGAAGATTTCTTTATTGATAGAAGCAATAAAGGGACATCATTATGAGATCTCGTTATACTTCATCCCATGCATTCCGGCAAAGCAGATAGGTAGAAGATCCCAGTGTGCACAGGAAACGGCACGCAAGACATAGACATTGGAAAGGCAGCTGAGAAGCAAAAAGTCAAACAGCCACTTGTGGGTGTATCAGAATAATCAAGACTCTACTGTGAATAGGCAGTCTTGTACAAAAATCAGCACTGTCCACTGAGTACTCCGTCAGCTGTGGTGTCCCGGGAACTCTGATTCATGGACGTCAACAGCTTCTTGTGGAAAAGCGGGAATTGCTTCCTGAAGCAGGACTCGGGGCGCATGCATTTGAACTCAGGCAATTTGCATTTTGTCAAGGGTCCGATGGGGCTGAAAAAATATCATTTACATAATTAAATTCCAATATATATAGGCAAACCACATGTCCCATGCAGGATCATCCAGCCGAGATTTATAGTTTTGCACGATTTTCGACGCTTGCTCAGTTTGTCCTCCTGTGCTCTGCGGTCCTATGGTGTACAGGCCATCTACAAGCTTAGAGCGTCCATCGGCCTTCCGCCATTGTTTTCTCAATTAAAGATCGGTTGATCCCATCTTTCCTGGCTCTGGCATTGAAACATGAAGATCCCACCACCGCCAACAAAGACAGTATAATACCTTGCCTTGTATGTGGCTTTTCATACTGGAGAGAACCTATTTCATCCCATCCTCGTCACTAGCTTTCCAATGATTACGCACTCGTAAGTGCTCCCCGGTTCAAGTACAATACGTACGGAACTGGCAAGGGCGCGTTTGCCTTCCACATAGTGGTGCGGGAAACTCACTCGGGGTTTTACTTCCCCCATTTCCTGTATCAGGGCTAGCTTACTGGGAAGCGCTCTGTGACTTACCGCAGTGTATGTGGGGAAGTTTGGGCTGACTTTCACCGAAAATGGCACTCTTAAATTTATCATTATTGCGAGCTACTAAAAAAAGCTACTGATCAGAATTATTTCTGCTTTTAACCACTACTAGCATATCGTTGGCGCCAGAAATAGTGCTTTTAAAACCCATAAGAGATAGTACCCCGTCTATCCTTTCTCCACAGAGACTTATGGAGCTTCCCGTAGAGATTATTCGTCTCATTGCCTTGCAAAGCTCTCCAGATGTCGCAGCACGAAGCAGAAGATGCTGTCGAATCCTGTGGGAGGTGGTCAGCACATTAGATTTATTTAAGCTTAAACTAGCATACCTCTGCCGCAATCCGAAGAAAGCGCTGTCCCAGGCGGTACGAACCTCATGGCCAGGGTTCGGCAAAGTAGTGCCGGAAGATGAGGGGTTTGGAAAGATTTTGAGAGTGAACTACTGCGACCCTATGAGGACACACCATGCCGACACTCATCGTGACTGGGTGACCGAAGCCGTGCAGATTTTGGTTCGTCGCGGATTTGTCGACAACGGGTTTGGTGCCCTCAGAGCTGCCGCAGCGAGAGGTGACCTTAAACTCGTCCGTTTTCTGATGCAGGCCGCACATCCTGTGGTTACAACAGACGTCCCAGTTCCGATCACCCTGACTCATCAGATGCGAATCCGCTGCATGTCACAAGTGTCCCGAGAATTCGACCCACTCGTTGTGGCTGCTGCCAATGGGAATGTTTCGGTGGTAGAAGAGATCCTCAAGTTTCAACCGTTAATGAGAAAAGCGGCCGAGGAGGCACTGCGAGCAGCCGTCGCCCAAGGTCATGTGAACGTTGTCCGCATTTTAATAATGGCTGGCGCAGAAACACACCTAGATCAATTGCACATGAGGAGCAGGACGCCGTGGGAAGACGACCACACCATCCTTCAGCTTGCTGCCTCGCTTGGGCATCTGAGAATAATCAGGGAGCTAGTCGCTACAGGATCGAATCCGAATGATCGTACGGCTCTTCGAGAAGCAGTAGAGGCTGGCCATAGAGTCGTTGTTTCAGAATTGCTGGGCTACGGGCTCAAAGCTACACTAGAGATTCTTAAAATAGCCGTACGCTTTGGACATGTTGAGATTACGGAGGATCTACTGCGAGCTCGCGGCAACCGCCATGGTGATCTGGACGCAGCATTGCGGATTGCTGCCAGATATGGACAATTTGATGTGGTTCAATCTCTTATCGAGCGAGGTGCCTGCGTAAATTTATGCGGAAGAAACAGTAAGAGACAGGGGAGTCCTCTGCGGGAAGCAGCAATTGCTGGAAGAGCTGACGTACGTTGCACACTTCATATTTATTGTCGAGTTGATGTCTCACTGTAAATCAATTATAGATTGTGAAGGCTCTCATCAAGGCAGGTGCCCAAGTAGACGCTCAAAATAATGTAGCTTTACGGCTCGCAGCAGCAAAAGGGCACCACGAAACTGTGCAGATACTTTTGGACACTGGGAAAGCAGATGTTCATGCTGGTGCCGAGTATGCACTCTCACATGCAATTGGGCAAGGACACACTGAAGTTGTGTCGATTCTCTTACAGCACAATGCTGATCCCTCTGCTCGTGGCGGTAAAATCATTCAGACCGCGAAAGAATTGCGAGATCCATATCGCATCAGTCAGCTTTTGCATATGTGTGTATCAACAAACAGCTGTAACAACCTACTGGCGGCGCCCTTGATATTGGCTCTACTGATGATCTCTTATGAGAAACGTTATCAATGGGCAGGCTGGTGATACGTCTATACCACTAAAATAGAATTTTCGGATGGTGCTATTGGATTCCGTGACGTTGATATTTGACATGAGACTTGTCTATGGTGAGAGAGAACTTTAATATTATTTGGGCTCGTTTGAATCCGAAGAATTTCGCTGCTGTTGGCCATACGGTTGTTTTTGTTCATGGCCAGCGTAAGGCCTGAAGCTAGACAGGTTGTGATCGCGCCTCGTAAGCAGCAAGCCACTTGATTTCGTAAGCGGGCATCGGAAGCATTGAATAGTTTTCGATTAGCGGATATCATTATCTTACCAATTCTCATATTTTACCATGACTTCTCGTCCTTCTCTTCCTCTCACCTTATTTTCTGCATCCAAGTTTGCTGGGACGAGGGCTTTCCAGAATAAAGGCGGTAGGCACGCCGGCGTTTGTAGACTACTGCATATTTCTTTGCTAATTGCCAGCATGGTATCCAGTCGTGGAAGTCATGGTAAAGAAGAGAGATTTCAGCCCGAACAAAAAGCCTAACTAGTCACGCTCAGGTTTTACACAGCTGTGACAAGTGTGCATTCGTGAAAAACAAGTATTTGCTGGCCTCCGAACTCGCCATGGTTGCGGCGAACCACTTATTTCCCTCTGTCCAAGCGTCTCGCAAATTCAAAACAATCGACGTTGCGGTGGAGAATCGAGACAATGTGGAGATCAGAACAATAAGAGATTTCAGTAGTTTGGGTAAGTTTTATCAATCTTTTTGGCGAGCTACTCAGGATTTTACGCATAAACTGCTCTGTGCAGACCCTGCTGTTAGCGACGTGGAGAGAACGATGATGCATCAGTTTTCCGTATTTATGCACTTATTGTGGAAGTACAATCTTATATCAGGTAACACCTATATTGCGTAAACACTATGATTGTGAAAGCTTACCTGGACACTCTAAACACTTTAGAACTAAATAATGTACTTGAAGGACCAAAACTGTCCGAAGAGAAGCAGGGTCCAGGTGACTGGAAGCGACTTTCCTTCGCCCATATAAGAGCAGCCCTTGTCAAAGTGTTCTCTCACGCAAAGCAACCGTTGCAGCTGAATCATCGTGCCCCCTTTAAGAGACCATTTTCGATGCAAGATTTGTCTGGGCTTTCATCTCACACCCGAGCCATAAAGGCACCTAGGGCAAATTCCAGCAATAGTATAGTACCTGGTACTCACAAGTAGTTTAGGTAGTCTCTCTCTCCTTACCATTTAACGGTGCGCGACGATTATTGGTGGTCCTTAGTCGGGGTTTGTAGAAGTGTTGCCCACATACTAGTCGCAAGGACAAGTACACTATTAGAAGCATTCTGTCTCTCTCTGTACAAATGTACTTCTAACACTATTCAATAGAGGGGCAACGTTGTTATTGAGAGGCCGGACATGCACTTGAAACCTTAAAATTCTGGATTGACGTTCTGTTTCGCCCGGTCAATCATTATAGGACCTCTATTCCGGCGTTGATCTCAAAACACTTCTACCCAAAGCAATCGGATCTGAATGTATTGTGTCTTCTATCCTGACAGTTACATATGTCGTCCAAGTGATTTTTTTTTGGGTACAGTTATATAGATACAGAGGGCAGGAAATTTTATGGAACCACGAGGTATATTATACAGGTCAACGATTTCGGGCAGGTCCATGTGTCCATTTCAGCTATACTCGGTAAAGCTAGCATGACCGGTTTCCAGAGCATGCGCTTGGGCTTCCTTTTGACCCTTCAAACCCTGTTGCATGACTAATGAATATCCGCAGACCTTGAAGAGGTTTGTCTGTGTACCAACCCTCACCTTTTTGCATATTCCGCATTTTAAGGTGAAGTTGGCCAGATCCGTGAACTTGCGTTTCTGGAATGGACGCTTGTCCTTGAGAATATTGAATTATACACCAGTGTCCAGCGCTTGATTACCTCATTCCAAATACGCGCCAATTCAACTCCAGCTGTCAATATTTTTTCTACATTGCCACCTTCAAATGCGGTCTGGTCAAAATCTTCAGAGACGTCTTTTCCAGGTGAAAGCGCGACTGCATCGTAGTGGATGCCACTTCATCGACGTCCGTCAAGTCAGACTATAGCTCCGTGCATCTATACATAAGGAGACCCACCTGAATAATATAAGGACACGACGAGTGTATTTTCCTTCACCTATTGATGTTCATCCGTTCCACGTATAGATTAAGTTGAGGCGGACATCATATCGTAGCACTTCTACATACCAAATCGATCTATACGGAGCGTTGCTACATCGATTGAGTCTATTTCTAGAGTTTACGGTGGGGTGTCGATCAGTTTGCTCAAATGGGAACATCAGATGCGGAGACAGCTCACCTACTTGGAAGTGATCAGAAAATATCGCCAGTTCGATGGCCCCGCCCCAACTATTGGGTTGCAAAATCCATTCTCGATATGCTAGTGGATTACGCCCAAGTATGGCTTCGTTGTAGTTTATGGGGTCGTTGACTATTGTATCAGCTACGACTGATAATGAAAATTGAGAGGTTTGCCCCAGCAGACGCATGTGGACATCTCAAAAAATATACTTTTTCGGAGTTTGTTTGCGGCTTCTGGAGATCGCTCTAAAACATATCTGGATCCAGTAAGATCGTCAGTTCTGGTCTTCGAAGATTCGAATAGTGTGAGGAAATACTCACCCTATCGATCTGAACAGGCAACTGTTATCGTCCTTCATCTCCTGCAACAAGAATTCGCGAGATTTCGTCACATTTTTCGCAAGAATGATCTGGACGTGGAAAAATCATAAAGCTCTCCGAACTCACTCGAACGACCAAAAAGCCATCTTCGAGAGGTACTCCCTCTCCGTTGGGCAACGTGCGCAGCCCTGGGGTACCAGTGCCCGCATCGCTGCCAGTTTTCCGGTCACTTGTCACACCAGCAACTGGCTGCTCTGAGACAGCAGCCTGCTCCACCGTTAACTGCTCTCCATCCCGAATTTCACAAGACTCGAGGGTGGCACTATCAGGTGTGGTGAAGGGGAGTGGTCTGGGAGGGAAGCCAAAGCGTACTATCGACAGAAAACACCCTGCTTTAGCTGGCATTCCCCTTTTCCAGCAGTAGCACCACAACTTACGCTGTTGAACTGCAGCTGGGATGCCACTGACCTTCTCAATCTCACGTTTCAGTTCAAGGAGGGTTGACTGAGATCCCAAAGCACCTCCGACCACTTGCTGACCCTTGGGAGTCCGGCACCTGAGACGCTGCAATATCAATTGTTGTGAGGATATATAGCTGTGAATCTGAACCTCAACGATTTACCATGATGTGATGAACTATTCACGCAACTCGCGAAAACCAAGTATCCTCACGTAATTTGTCCAAAAACGGACTGTCACCCTGCAGCAAACATTCCGTCGCACAACGCGACTCGAGAAGCTTTCGAGATACTGTCCGCAGAATGGCAGACTACGAAGATTATTCAGACGACGATGACTATGCAGCTACCCAGGAAGCAGCCGCGCAAGCTGCTCTCAAAGCTCCTGTCACATATCAACTCCCATACGGTGTCTTGAGTGGTAAGCCGGCAAGGAGCTTCTGCTGCCTTTTCGACAAAGACTTCTATGTTTGCGTCTCTGATCTTCACTGGACATGTAGATTATATAAAGAAAGAGATTATCGACTTGAATGCTGCTTACCAGGTATTATTTTCAGTCTCTTGTGCTACTGCGTCTGAATCATGTTCCTGATCCATGTCAATGCAGAGAGATGTGGTATGGAATGGTAAAGTCTCCTGTAAGGTTTCCCATTATCCAGAGTGCAAGCTCACCAGAATCGTGCAGCGGCGAAACAGGGTCATCTTATTGATTGTACGTTGTCGCTTTTGAGACTTCGTTGTCGCCGTTAGTCGTAACATTCCTTTTACTAGCCCTCGTAAAGAACTACTATGTTCCTCCGGTTATCTTTTCCATAAGGTATCACCCGTTTCCTCTCCTTTCCAATCCTGGTACATGTCATTCAGCGATTGGATAGATATGATACTCGTCCTTCTCACCGCAATCAAGAAATTCGGGTGGCCATTGACGGCAAGCAGCGATTAACATCAATACACAAGTAAGCGTTCTGACAATTTAATCTTAAGCGGGACAAGATCGCACGATACTTACCCTACTGCTATTATATTGCTCCAAAGATTTATTGAAGGAGAAATACCTCAAATTGACTCCGTTACGGCGACAAAGATTTGGTTCAAGAAACCTAAGGGGAAAAAGGGGAGCGTGCTAACTGCAGCAGAACGCCACTCTTTCGAGACTAAGTTGCTCACTTGTGTCGAGTACCGTGGCTTGAATGAAGAGCAGGAGCAGGAGATTTTCCGGCGAGTTCAGCTTGGTATGAATTTTCCATTGGCGTGTATTTTGAGGGTTTTTTATAACCCTTTGCCGTTAATACAATAGGCGTTGCACTAACGACGGCCGAGAAAATGTTTGCGAGACCGGGACCAGTCGCGGATTTTGTTCGTAAATTAATGGAAGTGAGTGAAAGTGTATCTGCACCGAGTCGATACCTCTGATCCTGATCCTTATCCTCTCGTTTCAAATGAGCAGCAATATAAAGACTTGTGTAGCTTGGTAGAGTCCAAACGCAAGCTGGCATTCCAGATCCTGATGACCATCTTCTGCGTTGTCACCGAAATGCCCAGCAAAATACCGTCGGCGATGTACCTAGATAAGGTGTTGAAACGGTCGGAACCCGTTCCATCGAAGCATAAGGCGTTAGTAGAAAGCGTGCTGCAAGTGTTTGCTACGCTCATGGACCAAGCGCCAGATCTGTTTAGAACACCAGCTAGAATGGCGGTGAGTGACAATTTAAAGATCCGGCGATTCTACTGCCACCTTCGCTGATTACCTGCGCTCGTTAGCCTATCGAGTTCATAATGTCCACATATTTGATCGCAACAAAGGATGAACACACCATTCTTGAACTCAGAGATGATATTGCGTTGATGCGGGAGAAGACGCGGAAAAAATTCTTGGATATTCGGTCGAACCAGCGGGTATATGACTACATGAAAACGCTGATCGACAAGTTGTAATCTGCTGAAATAATAACGGGACGACATTTGTTGGTTGGTGCTCGAGAGCATTAAGTCATTCTTTGTATAATTTGTCTGTACAGGGCCCTAGACTCTGGTCAAAGGATTTTCTGAGCTGCGAAACGCTTATTGTAATTTACATTTGTACTCTACTGCTGGACTGTCACTTTTAGGACATTGTCCAGCTCATCTCTTTCCCAAGGATAGTTCGTCTATCAACCTGTTAGGCATGTAGGTAGCCCACAATCTTTTCCAATCGGCCATATTTGGTATCCACCAGACCAAGCACCCAACGAACACCACAGCAATCAATCTGAACACCCAGCTGCCATACAGAGCGTTCTTGAATCGCTTTCTTCTCTCTTTTGTCACCCATTCCATTAGCTTGTCCTCTTCCTCCGGTTTCAAGGCCCTCGATGCATGTCGCTCAGTCGAGAGACGATCAAGCTTCAAGGAGAACAGTGCCGCAACGGGTTTATGGTCGCTCCACACTACGTCAGATGCACAGTGGTAATATAGCCATTGAATGCAATTTGTCGTGTATGCCCGCGCTGCCTTCCAATTGTCCTCGGTGATCATTTGGGATCGTGTGTGGGTGACAAGTGCATTGAACGGTCGCGGTTGCGACAAATCAGTGGCGCGGAACAGGATTCGATCACAGTAAGCGGGCATGCGCGTTTTTGAGTAGCGATCAGCGGCTGAGGTGGAACCCAGTTTCGCATTTATGCCGACATTAAACTTGTATGATGGTAGAAAGGTGATAGGTGGTTCCAAGAACCCAGCTAGAGGCTCAAACCGTTGCCGTTCGCGGATAAGTGATAGTTCGTCCATTTCCAGTAAATCCTTAACGGCACCCTCGTCGATTCGTTTGATAACACCATCCCGAAAAGCTTTACGCACCTCTTTCGGCTTTACGCCCGCCCCAGCCAAACGGTAGTTCATATCTCCAAAGAAGAACGTCGCACTGAAATCGTGCACGCTACGGACGTTGTACGGTGCGGCAGTAGATGTAAAAAGCAAGGTTTCGAAGAGATGTCGGACTTCCTCATTCCGCCAGTTGTAATACCAGAACCCTTCGTGCGGTCCTAAATGGCTGTTTGCAAAGCAAATCGATATGCTGCGACTGTAGAAGTGCGTGTCGAGAATGTCAAGATCCAATCCGATACCTTCGACGCCTTTGTTACCGTAGGTCCCTATTAGCCCTGTCCCCATAGATGCTTCCCATACTCCCCGTACTTTAACATGTGAGAGCCGATCTACACGGATGAACACTAAAAGACCTAACGCAACCATACGGCTAATGCAGTAGGGTTCGTATCGAATTTCCCTTGCGTTTGAAGAATCCCCTTCGCGATAATTTCTACGCAACGATTGAGTAGTGTCGTTGTTCTCTTCCGACGAGACGCTGTCGCCATTCGACCTCGACGTATTGTTGGTATGCCCTACTCTCGTGACATTTTCATTTTGCCCTTTCGCGTCGCTGTTATCATCAACTGTCCCGTTTCCGCCATATATTGCTTGTAGCGCATCCTGAATAAGCTGAACCCAATTGTCCAGGCATTTCAGGCGCCCTTGATCGTGTTTAACTGCTAGCTTCGCAAGCCCGTGCGAACATTCGCGGGTTGGTAGCCAAGCGGCTCGCGACTGAGAGAGTAGCTCCTGAAATCCCACCACAACTAGATCAGGCGTGGGTGTTCCAGAAGTGGACGGCGGTGGACTGAGCCATGGAAGAAGATTTGGAATGTCATTGATAGTCGGGTTGGGAATTCGAGTTGCAAGGTTAACTAGCAGGGAATATCATGAGCACCGGCAAACACAAACCAGACCGCAGTATACTCCTACTAGCACTTAAAGATCATGTCTACTTACAGGTGCCAACTAAGACATGCACATCGGGAACTGGCACAAGACCGGGTGTAGATGGGAGGGAGTCGTCCGAGGTAACCCCGTTCAAAGGACTGAGTCCAGCGGAATCTGATTCGGCGTCACTAATCTGAGCAGCTGTGCTCGCTTCTGGTTTTGGTGTCAAATCAAACCCTTGTGCCATCTTAAACATGCATGTACTGAGTTATCTTTCGACGTTGAGCTGTAAGGGAAGATAGCAGCAAGTGCAGACGCCAAAGGCGACGGACGCGACCTGACATCACTGACAAGCGACACGTGAATGGCAAGGTCACTGGGAAGGATCTGATGAGGTCAGCACCGATCACCATCTAACATTTGCAATACAAAATCCGTAATTGAAATGTGTAAATATGCTTCATTTGCAGAATCAGTTCCAAAAAAAAAAAAAAAAGAAATACATCCATCAACTCAATCCATAAATCAATCACGGCATTCCTCCTCATCCTTGCACTTTCAGATCTAACCATTCATCGTAAGCATTCCAGTCCTCTCGCAAAACTCGACTTTTGAATTTTCACCGCAAAAGCAATAGCTTCAAGTGCGGTCTGCGTTCGTCCGGTATTCATCAGGCACTTGCTCAAATTTCGCCATGATTCCCAGTTCCATCGACCGGTTATTCCTCCATACCAGCTGGGTCGGCCCCCTCCGCCGCCTCTCGCCTTGGAACTCTTGCAAGCCCTCTCAAAAATGTTCTCAGCAAAATCACTTCGACCTTGCTGCATGTATAATTTCCCCAAGTGCACTCGCGCACCGAGATGATCGTCGTCTATATATGTGACTCGCGTGAAAGTCTCAATTAGAGACGATAGTGTTAGCGGTTCTTCTTCCGCGTCCAGTAAAGAGTTTGTGCCCGGCGGCTTAGTGGTCTGCTCATCCTCCGGCACCGCGTCTATTGCAATCCCTCCTACTGCAATTCCGTTCACTTGCATTTGCACAGGTGGCGGCACTGCAACATCGCCGGTTTCCGCCGCTGTAGGTATCGGTACTCCCATAGCTCTCTTGTTTAAATCCCGCCCCGAAGTCTTCCCTACTGTGGATGCTGGTGTGGGCAAGCTAACCAGAGATACTTGTGATGGACTGGGTTTTAAGCCGCCTGCCGCAACCTGGGCGTTCCACGAGCGCAGACGTCGTTCTGCCTCTACACGTACCGCCGGAGCTATGTACCGAGCAAACTTGGGTGCCTCTGGCGGTTGGATCAATTTGTCATAACGGGCTTGTCGTATCAGCGCGGCCTGGATGTGAATCATTTAAGTACGAGAATCTGGTGATCCGCTGTACTGCATTTGTTTTACTCACCTCAAAAGCAACATCTGCTATGACTCTTCGGATACGCGCCCCGACGGGACCCCACTTTGGAAATCCGGGAACAAGTTCGTTGATGGGTTGTTTCTTTTGCTGCTTGGTTTTCAGGAGTCCCCGCACATTACCCTGCTCCACTAATATCTTTTTCATTGAAATACCACTGTACAGACGTGAGGGTATCCTTTGTATCAACGCGTCCATTTGGGCCATTTCTTCGGCCAATCGATGTGCTTCCCGCACAGCACCTTCTGCTTGTTGGAAGTGGCCAGTACATCGGTAGAGGGCAGCGGACGTAAGCCAGATACCGACAAACAAGTCATGGACTCGAAACCGGTAATACCCTCCTAGGCTTGTTTGTGATGGCGACGCAGTATCGGAGGACGCCCCTGATGCGAAAGAAGAGCTACGCGATCGATTACGCGATCGGTCTAGAACGGGAAGGTGAGATATTCATACTGTGTAAATATTCAGTTTAGTCACTTACAATCGCCGGCTTCCCCCAGTCCATTACTCCCGTTGACGGCTGATCCACTTCTCTCGGTTTCAGTACTCATACGGAAACCCGCATCGTCTGGGATATCTGTTCCTCTAAAGAATTTTCGGGATAGTCGGAGAATCTGCTTCATGATCTCCAACGCGGGCTTAGGTCCATTCTTCCAAGCTTCAAGAGCGACTTGTGTTAACTTTAGACTACAAAGATCGTGCAGCAGTGTAAGCAAGACCCTGAGACGGAGAGTCACTGGCTACGAATCTTACTTGATCAGACCAATCTTGTCAAGATCGTCCACCGCCTCCCATGACCATCTACCGTTCACCGCATTTGTTGGCACAGCGAGTCTATCCTTCAAGATCGAGGACTTTTCTATTTTAGCAAAACATTCTTTCACGCCGATGTTGCAAATTCTTAGAGCCTGGTTGTAATCTTTGCGAGCACTGAAAAGCAGAGCAAGCAGGTTCCAGGATGCAGCATGTGCCTTGTTTTCCTGTAAGGAGTCTTTGACTTTAATGATCGCTTGCGAGATCTGTACCAAAGTTAGTAATCAGCATCGAAGATTATAACTTGCTTCTTTTAATAGGGTACATACCTCTCCTGCCTCAGCTAACTGTAAGGCACGTTGATAGGACGCTTCCCATGAACTAGGCTTTATTGTTCTGGCTCTCTTCATTGCTTCTAGCGCTTGCTTCTGATATTTTCGTCGTTGCTGACTGTCACGAACTGCGTATACAACTTCAGCATACGGGAGAAAAAAGTGCGGTAGCAATGTAATGCATACCCTCCTGCGCAAGCTCGCTATTTATTATGCCGAGCCATTTAAATGCTTGATACTCAAGGTCGGGGAGGTCTTGGCCACATGATCGTCCGTGCTCTTTCAGTAGTCCAAGTGCAGTCTCAGCGTATTCAAGACCCTTGCGGAGCTACATATACATTTACAAATTAGCTTCATTCACAGAAATTTGAGATTGCACGCTTATCATTACCTTTTCTTCGTTGCCGTCTGCATTCATGATGCACATGCGCACCCCGGCGAAGAAGACGCCGAGTGCATCAACGATGCGTTCACCATCAACTTCCTCCATTACAACGGTATCTTCAGTGTCCTTTCCCGCTTCACGTTCGGCGAGATCAGGGTGTTTCTGTATGTAATCCTCCAGGTAAATGGGAAGAATGAAGTTTCCATCTGGATCATTCACGGGATCCCTGGACGGCGCATCCAACCATACACGTTCTCTGTGTCTATCATAACTGACGCGTTTCTTTTTGGGCTCCCCGTTTTCGCCCGGTGGTGCATCCGTCGACAAACGAGGGTTTGTGCGCCTTTTGCGCTCAAGCTCCACTTTCAGCTTAAGATGCTTGTTCCAAAAAAAAGCATATGACTCAATGGTAGCCTCAGCTTCAATCTTTTCATCAGCTGTCATATTATCCCCAAAGAAACTCGTAAGAGAGGTGAATGTATGGGCCAAATATCTGAGGAGTCGCATTGAATGAAACGTGTACTTCGTTCCTCGGTACAAATGTTCTATAAGTCGATAATGTCGATCTGCGGCCTCGCCAATGGACTCGCCAGGTTCTGCCTGCATCCCTATGTATGTGAACCAATCGAAGGTTTCGAGGACGCGGCTGTGCCTGCCCTTCTCTATCGGTAGAGCGTCCTCGCCCCGCGGGAATGGTAGGAGGTGGGTTGTGAGGGACTCATATAAGGGTATGTAAGAGCGTATTTCCGCTAAGACCTCGCTCGATACGGTATCCACGGTATCTTTTGGAATGCCTTCTAACGGACGGGGCGGGGGGGCTAAGGGCTGCAGTCCAAGGAGTTGACGGATGAAGACGCCCAGAACAGCGACCCGTGGCTGTGGCCGATAGCTGACCGGTTTACCAGCTAGCCGCTGTAAATACTCGCGGGCAATTTCTATCGAGCATTCCCGGTTCCTTTGTACGGCATTCTGTAAGAGTGTGCAATGGATGTGCAATTTGGCTCATCTCTACAACTTACCCAAGTCTTGCATTGTACAAAGTGGCCCAAAAATGAGAGAATTCAAACCATCTCTCCCATTGATTATCATCCACGCGGGTGGATGATCGCTGGCGAGTCGGGGTCGGGGTCGAAAACGTTCCTTGATCAGCAAAGAAATCGACAGCTTTGTTCATGTACTCGCACGCCAAGACGTCCCAATCATCCACATGATGTCCCAAAGCTAAAAGATGCGGCTTTAAAATGACGTCCTGCTCACGAAGTTCGAATTCGCCATTTACATACCAGTCACAATCCAATACATTGCATACATGACGCGATCATACGGATGAGCAAAGGAGCGCGGCTCTGGTGGGGGAGCTTCATATCCAAACTTTGCCTTTCTGACTTTCCATGCACATTCACCCTCACTTCCTGTCACCAGATCGTGGAGACATCCAAGGACTTCAGCTTCCTAAATTGACAGTGAGGGACCGTAATCGTAAATAATGGAAGATCTCGGTGGTGACATCGGAAAGAACAAATCGTCCGAAAAAGTTCCGAACCCTACCATGCACAGATCCATGAGCGGGCTCCCAGGCTCTGGTTCCTTATCAAGTAATGCAATGACTGCATCATCCAATAACAGCAGCGCACGGTGGCAGGCTGTGTATGACTCGTCACTCAAGTTCAAGTTAAATCCACCTGAGTCTCCACCTTCTTCATCGTCATTGTCAGGTATTGTAAATATGGCATTATGGAATCCTCTTCGCTTCAAACCCTCATCCGCAGTGTTATCTTGCTTGAAATATGGCTCATACGCAAGATTGAGCATCGCATCAGCTTTTGCTATGCAGGCAAATGCTAAAGGGAGCCTGTCAGTGAGCATACATGGGTCATATAAAAAACCCAACTCCCTATGTTACCGAATCTCCGTCCTTCTCTGACTTCCAATTTAGACAAAAGCTTGTCCGCAAGCTCTATGACAATTTCCCATTGTCCTCGAAACCTATAGGTGTTGATATCCTCCTCGAGAGTCACTAACTTTTCCAACTTATACCCTGCCATTACGGTATTATGCAAATATGTACGGTGCGCCTATGGTATCATGGAAACTAATGCCAAAGGCAAACTGCCAGTCAGTACCCAATATCAATTTGCATATGATAGTTTCGAGAATACCCTTATCAATAATAACATACGTTTGCAGATGCAGTGAAGATGAAAGTGCGATTTGGCAGGTTTTATCGCATGGCAGGGCAGTGTCCTGGGTCAAACCCGCAACACGTGACCGGAATCATGCAATTCAGCGAGTCTCGGGATGGGGGACAATAACGGAGTTTCCGTAAATAGAGAATTATATTAATCTCCCGAAGATAGAATGCTTCCTCCAAGCCGATGCTATGATGAGCTTATATAAATCGTTCGCACATAATACTGGTAAGAAATACCTCGTATCAAACATCACCACGAACACAGAAGGGGATAAAGTAAAAAGAATTACACAATTTATTCAGATTTATCTCCAGATTCACTGGATTTTGCTCCAAGCAGTCTGTCCATGAACCTGGTTTGTCCTGGCCTCCTTGCCAATGGGCTTTCCATTCCCACTGATCCTGACCCTACCATAGACCTACGAAGGGAATTGGAAGGTGCCAGCGCTGTTTCAGTGCGACCGTAATCAATCTCTCGGGATTTCATTGCATCTGCTTCATTGCTAAGGTAAAGGTTTAATTTTTCATCGGGTACGTCGAGATGCGGTCGCTGCTCAGAAACTTCCAGTGCTGTCAAGCGGAGAATATATTCAAGGACGCTCAGAAGACCAATTGCAGGAGGAGGGTTGGACGCGGGATAGTAGCGATCTTTGACTCTTTTGTCCTGATCGGGCCTCGCATCTTTTACCTCCTCCTCCTCACCTTCAATGTCTTCCTCTTCTTCCTCACTTTCTGTTGCGTCGTCCTCGCGATACAACTCAAATGCCAGGTATTCCACTCTGGCGCCTGAGTCTTGCAACCGCAAAGGCGTACCATCTTCATTTTCTTGTGCGGAGAGAAACCGTGTACCTTTGACTATCTTGACAACCAAAACTGGGCTGGGATCCGCCTTCAATGATTTTGTGTCAATATTCAATAGTTCACCTGATCTGGAATAATAAAGGCGCTGAAGGTCCGTCACAGGTATTCGCGTTTTGCGGCCAGGCACCATCTCGCCAGGCGTAACTGAAACACCTTCTAACTCGTCGTGATAGCGTCCATCATTTAGGTCCTCAGTGACAAGCAGTTCGTAAGAAATTCGAGAGCGTAGTGGAGCAGCCTCTGCAGACGCTCGTTCATCCTCCGTCAGGTTTTGAAGATCAGCGGGGACTCGTTGCACTGTCACAGATGCTTTTGCATAATCCTACGTACATCAAGAAGTGCATATTGATCAGCGACGTATTAATGAGAAGACGGTGATAGGCAACTTACCTCCTTCCATGTCCAGTCCGCAACCCCTTTGGCTCGAGCCGAAGATTGAAACAGTGAGTAAACGCGAGCTGGAAAGGACGGTCCGACTTGCACTGGATCGGGTGGTTGTGTGGGGCCGAACGTCTTATGCGCTTGAAAGCGGCTGGACGCTAGAGCTACCGCAGTGGAAGCTTGAAGCAGTCGGCTCGGTGATATGCTTGAGGGTAGTGCGCCCGTCAGCTGTGCACCGCATGATTGAAGCGCCAGTTGTAGGAAAGGGACCAGATCATCTATCGTTCTGAGAACTTGTTCTACATCCTCCAAAACACTCGCAGTCAGCTCATTCGCACTTTCCTCTACTCCATTCACGCGATTTCCTAATTTCCTGAGCTCCTTTTTCAAGTCCCCTGCCAATTCCAATACTGCTTCAAGATTCGTATTGCCTCGAGCTGCCAATATTTCGCATGTATCAATTGCTATAAAGCACCAAGCATTAGGTTCATACTCCAGGCTGTGATTCGCCCAGTTTGCGATTGTACCTGGCGTCACGATTGCCAACTTGCGTTCAAGGATGGTTTGCAGTCGTGCAAGTTTTCCCTTTTTTCGAGATTTATCAGTCGTATTTTGCACAAATGTCGAGATTTGTTTCACTGCATATCCTTGACAATAGGAAAATGCAGCTTTCGAGACCAGGGACGCTGCCAATGGAAACAGTAACTGTCATGTTAATCACGTAACCCATAAAACATCCAATGTACAATATACGAAGAAACCCCTTGCGATCGAGTACTACAAACAATACCTCCTGATATGGCAAGACTGGCAAAAAGCTGGTCCATAGGTGCGAATGAACAAATGAAAATAACTGATCTATGCAAGAGTATATGGGGCCGACTGCTGGAGCATTTTAAGGTTTTGACATGATGAGTCATAATTTCGAATGTTCTTTTACTGTCGAACCATGGGGGGAGACATTTACCAGCTTGTGCTCCGCTATTAGGTGAGCCAAAACACTATGCCAGTTCAGATGGGAATGATGCTACATGTACTTACCAAAAAAGAGAAATATGGTCGAATCTCAATGTTGAGCGTTTAAGGTCGGACTACATGGGGGAGGTTAAGAATGATGATTAACTTTAAGATGAGCAATTAATCAATTGAGACACTGGACGAAAGCGTCAAACAGTGTGCAAAGCATATTCGTTATACTCTCTGCTGTATCCTACCCAACTGGCAAGAGAAAAGGGCTGTCCGAAGGGTGCTCGTTAGAAGAGTGATTCTGCATGCATAAAGAGTTGCTCTTTAGACCGCCGACAAGTCATTACCAAAAGTACAGCTGAATGAAGATCAAGAAAGGGGACTGATGTTGGGTAATTTGACCTTTCCCAATAGCCTGACCACTTCTCCCAGGCTCCCTCTCCGGAATTGAGCCCTAATTCGCCGTTACCTGTTAAAACCATGGCCTATTTCCGCTGTGCAAACACATCCTGGCATTTGCCGCGCCATGACTCCGAGTCGTATTTTTCTTTATATCACGGGAACGATATGGCAGCATTTGTTACAACTTTTGCAAAGACATGTAATCTGTTAGAGGTGCGGATATATTACAGATTGAGTTGATGAAGCAATGGATAAATCTTATGGTACGGTCCTGGCTTATCGAAAATGTATGCTAGAGAACGGGTATACGGTTCAGGCTGACGCTAGGGAAAGCAGCAAACTGATTTAGGTTATTACACAGTTTCCGTCTCGGTAGACTCGTCGCCGCGAACAATATCGTTTGACTCTGTCTCGCCCTGTACGGCCATTCTTTCATGGCACGTGCTGCGATGGACAGGCCAATCTTTCTTTTGGCATGCTCGGCCACAGTAGTACGCTGACCAGCACCGGCTGCATTTCCACTTGCAAGGTTTGCGACATCGACTGCAAATACCGAAACAAATTGTCCAGCCGATTCTTAATCTGTCGTCTCCGGAATCAACGCGAATGCGTGGTATATTTGAGTCTGAGGACATTGCAGGGGATGATGGAGCAGTGTGTCGTGACCCTTCCTCTCCACCAACATGATCGTTGTGCGAAGATGCTGACTGCAGATGATACCGTCCGTCTTCATCCTCAAGCCTTCGTACTCGTTTTTGGCTCATTCGCGAGAGGGTGGCAAACCAGTGATGGGAATATGAACAAACAAATGCTTTGGTATCGGGATCATTCCAAACATCAGCCAGGGGACGTAACCCGCCCGTTGATAGTAAAGAAGATCGTGAAGGAGGCTGAGCTTCCTTGAGTTGAGTGAACAACCGGTCATGGCAAGACGTGCACATGGCTCGGGGAACCAACCGAAAGGCCAAGCCTTGGTACTGCCAAATGTAGGACGAGAGTGTACATTAGACATAGACATATTCACAACTATCTTTTGCAAGATTCAAATCTCGAGTCGCAAGGTTATCCTGTAGCACTTGCAGTCTAAGATGTTTCCAAACGCTAAACCGACCCCTAACTCTCAGCTACGAACATACGGCCGCTCCATTCTAGAGCTTAATTTCCACCATACCTTATCTTCCATGACAGCTAGAAGCCTCTCATACACTAGGTATCCTCGTTCAACGTCGTGCATACAAGCAGGACATCGTGAAATATCGGTTTCCGGCCAGGTAATTTCATCATGCCCTCTTTTTCTGCGTAATTTTCTTTGCATAATTTCGCCATCCTGTTTACTTAATTTGACGGGAACAAAGTCCGTAAGACGTACTATCAGAGCAGGGAGGGATGGGTCGTCTTTGGACGTCAATAGAATGGTTTCACATGCATCATGGTTCAAGTGGGTTATTAGGGCTGGAGGAGGTGCGAGCGGGGTGGTTGCGCTTGGGGTAGACGAAGGACGACGAGTCTGAGGAGTACTTATACCTCGACGACCAGAGGACGGCCGTCTCTGGGACGCAGTATCCAAGTGGTCGTCGTCCGCTCCCATCAGTGGCCCAGGGTTTTGAGTGTTATCGTCCACCTCGTCTTCCTGAAATATCCTTGCATCAACTGGGCCATCCCACTCTGGCACCGATTGCCGTATTATTTGCAAGTCCTTGAGCTTCCCGAGGCATATGCTGTGGATAGTGGCCATGGTATAGGCGCAAAGAGCGTCCCTACACTGTATTTACAATCGACACGCAGTCCTGCAGCATTAGCTTCCTTCAACAAGTGGCAGATCACGTGCTATACAGGACTGTGGACTAAGCCCAGCTGTTTACACCCCAAGCAAGAATGCAGGTTTTATCTACAATGTCGGATTTAGGTGAAGTCTAGCATCAGATTCCCTGAACTATTTTCCTCGAACTGTTCCCCTTTATGCTGATGAGATGAGCATTGTGCT